>NW_026970083.1:300000-508002 GCF_028390025.1 Pseudophryne corroboree | reverse complement strand
ACTAATAGGAGGCTTTAAAATTTTCATTCTAGTGTCCTTCGTTTGGGAGAAAAATGCAAAGGTACAATACAGCTTTTCCTTGCCGATATCTCTCTTTTGCAAAGAGATAGGCATTGGAAAATTCAGGGCTATAACGTGTAGATGAAGCACTAACAGGAGGCTTTAAAATTTTCATTCTAGTGTCTTTCGTTTGGGAGAAAAATGCAAAGGTACAATACAGCTTTTCCTTGCCGATATCTCTCTTTTGCAAAGAGCTAGGCATTGGAAAATTCAGAGCTATAACGTGTAGATGAAGCACTAACAGTAGGCTTTAAAATTTTCATTCTAGTGTCTTTCGTTTGGGAGAAAAATGCAAAGGTACAATACAGCTTTTCCTTGCCAATATCTCTCTTTTGCAAAGAGATAGGCATTGGAAAATGCAGGGCTATAACGTGTAGATGAAGCACTAACAGGAGGCTTTAAAATTTTCATTCTAGTGTCTTTCGTT
This sequence comes from Pseudophryne corroboree, assembly GCF_028390025.1. NCBI lineage: Eukaryota > Metazoa > Chordata > Amphibia > Anura > Myobatrachidae > Pseudophryne > Pseudophryne corroboree. The sequence goes on along the minus strand of NW_026970083.1, from coordinate 507,515 downwards.
TGGGAGAAAAATGCAAAGGTACAATACAGCTTTTCCTTGCCGATATCTCTCTTTTGCAAAGAGCTAGGCATTGGAAAATTCAGGGCTATAACGTGTAGATGAAGCACTAACAGGGGGCTTTAAAATTTTCATTCTAGTGTCCTTCGTTTGGGAGAAAAATGCAAAGGTACAATACAGCTTTTCCTTGCCAATATCTCTCTTTTGCAAAGAGCTAGGCATTGGAAAATTCAGGGCTATACCGTGTAGATGAAGCACTAACAGGAGGCTTTTAAATTTTCATTCTAGTGTCCTTCGTTTGGGAGAAAAATGCAAAGGTACAATACAGCTTTTCCTTGCCGATATCTCTCTTTTGCAAAGAGATAGGCATTGGAAAATTCAGGGCTATAACGTGTAGATGAAGCACTAACAGGAGGCTTTAAAATTTTCATTCTAGTGTCTTTCGTTTGGGAGAAAAATGCAAAGGTACAATACAGCTTTTCCTTGCCGATATCTCTCTTTGGCAAAGAGATAGGCATTGGAAAATTCAGGGCTATAACGTGTAGATGAAGCACTAACAGGAGGCTTTAAAATTTTCATTCTAGTGTCTTTCGTTTGGGAGAAAAATGCAAAGGTACAATACAGCTTTTCCTTGCCAATATCTCTCTTTTGCAAAGAGCTAGGCATTGGAAAATTCAGGGCTATAACGTGTAGATGAAGCACTAATAGGAGGCTTTAAAATTTTCATTCTAGTGTCCTTCGTTTGGGAGAAAAAGGCAAAGGTACAATACAGCTTTTCCTTGCCGATATCTCTCTTTTGCAAAGAGATAGGCATTGGAAAATTCAGGGCTATAACGTGTAGATGAAGCACTAACAGGAGGCTTTAAAATTTTCATTCTAGTGTCTTTCGTTTGGGAGAAAAATGCAAAGGTACAATACAGCATTTCCTTGCCGATATATCTCTTTTGCAAAGAGATAGGCATTGGAAAATTCAGGGCTATAACGTGTAGATTAAGCACTAACAGGAGGCTTTAAAATTTTCATTCTAGTGTCTTTCGTTTGGGAGAAAAATGCAAAAGTACAATGCAGCTTTTCCTTGCCGATATCTCTCTTTTGCAAAGAGATAGGCATTGGAAAATGCAGGGCTATAACGTGTAGATGAAGCACTAACAGGAGGCTTTAAAATTTTCATTCTAGTGTCTTTCGTTTGGGAGAAAAATGCAAAGGTACAATACAGCATTTCCTTGCCGATATCTCTCTTTTGCAAAGAGATAGGCATTGGAAAATGCAGCGCTATAACGTGTAGATGAAGCACTAACAGGAGGCTTTAAAATTTTCATTCTAGTGTCTTTCGTTTGGGAGAAAAATGCAAAGGTACAATACAGCTTTTCCTTGCCGATATCTCTCTTTTGCAAAGAGATAGGCATTGGAAAATTCAGGGCTATAACGTGTAGATTAAGCACTAACAGGAGGCTTTAAAATTTTCATTCTAGTGTCCTTCGTTTGGGAGAAAAATGCAAAGGTACAATACAGCTTTTCCTTGCCGATATCTCTCTTTTGCAAAGAGATAGGCATTGGAAAATTCAGGGCTATAACGTGTAGATGAAGCACTAATAGGAGGCTTTAAAATTTTCATTCTAGTGTCCTTCGTTTGGGAGAAAAAGGCAAAGGTACAATACAGCTTTTCCTTGCCGATATCTCTCTTTTGCAAAGAGATAGGCATTGGAAAATTCAGGGCTATAACGTGTAGATGAAGCACTAACAGGAGGCTTTAAAATTTTCATTCTAGTGTCTTTCGTTTGGGAGAAAAATGCAAAAGTACAATGCATCTTTTCCTTGCCGATATCTCTCTTTTGCAAAGAGATAGGCATTGGAAAATGCAGGGCTATAACGTGTAGATGAAGCACTAACAGGAGGCTTTAAAATTTTCATTCTAGTGTCTTTCGTTTGGGAGAAAAATGCAAAGGTACAATACAGCATTTCCTTGCCGATATCTCTCTTTTGCAAAGAGATAGGCATTGGAAAATTCAGGGCTATAACGTGTAGATGAAGCACTAACAGGAGGCTTTAACATTTTTATTCTAGTGTCCTTCGTTTGGGAGAAAAATGCAAAGGTACAATACAGCTTTTCCTTGCCGATATCTCTCTTTTGCAAAGAGATAGGCATTGGAAAATTCAGGGCTATAACGTGTAGATGAAGCACTAACAGGAGGCTTTAAAATTTTCATTCTAGTGTCTTTCGTTTGGGAGAAAAATGCAAAAGTACAATGCAGCTTTTCCTTGCCGATATCTCTCTTTTGCAAAGAGATAGGCATTGGAAAATGCAGGGCTATAACGTGTAGATGAAGCACTAACAGGAGGCTTTAAAATTTTCATTCTAGTGTCTTTCGTTTGGGAGAAAAATGCAAAAGTACAATGCAGCTTTTCCTTGCCGATATCTCTCTTTTGCAAAGAGATAGGCATTGGAAAATGCAGGGCTATAACGTGTAGATGAAGCACTAACAGGAGGCTTTAAAATTTTCATTCTAGTGTCTTTCGTTTGGGAGAAAAATGCAAAGGTACAATACAGCATTTCCTTGCCGATATCTCTCTTTTGCAAAGAGATAGGCATTGGAAAATTCAGGGCTATAACGTGTAGATTAAGCACTAACAGGAGGCTTTAAAATTTTCATTCTAGTGTCCTTCGTTTGGGAGAAAAATGCAAAGGTACAATACAGCTTTTCCTTGCCGATATCTCTCTTTTGCAAAGAGATAGGCATTGGAAAATTCAGGGCTATAACGTGTAGATGAAGCACTAATAGGAGGCTTTAAAATTTTCATTCTAGTGTCTTTCGTTTGGGAGAAAAAGGCAAAGGTACAATACAGCTTTTCCTTGCCGATATCTCTCTTTTGCAAAGAGATAGGCATTGGAAAATTCAGGGCTATAACGTGTAGATGAAGCACTAACAGGAGGCTTTAAAATTTTCATTCTAGTGTCTTTCGTTTGGGAGAAAAATGCAAAAGTACAATGCAGCTTTTCCTTGCCGATATCTCTCTTTTGCAAAGAGATAAGCATTGGAAAATGCAGGGCTATAACGTGTAGATGAAGCACTAACAGGAGGCTTTAAAATTTTCATTCTAGTGTCTTTCGTTTGGGAGAAAAATGCAAAGGTACAATACAGCATTTCCTTGCCGATATCTCTCTTTTGCAAAGAGATAGGCATTGGAAAATTCAGGGCTATTACGTGTAGATGAAGCACTAACAGGAGGCTTTAAAATTTTCATTCTAGTGTCTTTCGTTTGGGAGAAAAATGCAAAAGTACAATGCAGCTTTTCCTTGCCGATATCTCTCTTTTGCAAAGAGATAGGCATTGGAAAATGCAGCGCTATAACGTGTAGATGAAGCACTAACAGGAGGCTTTAAAATTTTCATTCTAGTGTCTTTCGTTTGGGAGAAAAATGCAAAGGTACAATACAGCTTTTCCTTGCCGATATCTCTCTTTTGCAAAGAGATAGGCATTGGAAAATTCAGGGCTATAACGTGTAGATGAAGCACTAATAGGAGGCTTTAAAATTTTCATTCTAGTGTCCTTCGTTTGGGAGAAAAATGCAAAGGTACAATACAGCTTTTCCTTGCCGATATCTCTCTTTTGCAAAGAGATAGGCATTGGAAAATTCAGGGCTATAACGTGTAGATGAAGCACTAACAGGAGGCTTTAAAATTTTCATTCTAGTGTCTTTCGTTTGGGAGAAAAATGCAAAGGTACAATACAGCTTTTCCTTGCCGATATCTCTCTTTTGCAAAGAGCTAGGCATTGGAAAATTCAGAGCTATAACGTGTAGATGAAGCACTAACAGTAGGCTTTAAAATGTTCATTCTAGTGTCTTTCGTTTGGGAGAAAAATGCAAAGGTACAATACAGCTTTTCCTTGCCAATATCTCTCTTTTGCAAAGAGATAGGCATTGGAAAATGCAGGGCTATAACGTGTAGATGAAGCACTAACAGGAGGCTTTAAAATTTTCATTCTAGTGTCTTTCGTTTGGGAGAAAAATGCAAAGGTACAATACAGCTTTTCCTTGCCGATATCTCTCTTTTGCAAAGAGCTAGGCATTGGAAAATTCAGGGCTATAACGTGTAGATGAAGCACTAACAGGAGGCTTTAAAATTTTCATTCTAGTGTCCTTCGTTTGGGAGAAAAATGCAAAGGTACAATACAGTTTTTCCTTGCCGATATCTCTCTTTTGCAAAGAGATAGGCATTGGAAAATTCAGGGCTATAACGTGTAGATGAAGCACTAACAGGAGGCTTTAAAATTTTCATTCTAGTTTCCTTCGTTTGGGAGAAAAATGCAAAGGTACAATACAGCTTTTCCTTGCCAATATCTCTCTTTTGCAAAGAGCTAGGCATTGGAAAATTCAGGGCTATACCGTGTAGACGAAGCACTAACAGGAGGCTTTTAAATTTTCATTCTAGTGTCCTTCGTTTGGGAGAAAAATGCAAAGGTACAATACAGCTTTTCCTTGCCGATATCTCTCTTTTGCAAAGAGATAGGCATTGGAAAATTCAGGGCTATAACGTGTAGATGAAGCACTAACAGGAGGCTTTAAAATTTTCATTCTAGTGTCTTTCGTTTGGGAGAAAAATGCAAAGGTACAATACAGTTTTTCCTTGCCGATATCTCTCTTTGGCAAAGAGATAGGCATTGGAAAATTCAGGGCTATAACGTGTAGATGAAGCACTAACAGGAGGCTTTAAAATTTTCATTCTAGTGTCCTTCGTTTGGGAGAAAAAGGCAAAGGTACAATACAGCTTTTCCTTGCCGATATCTCTCTTTTGCAAAGAGATAGGCATTGGAAAATTCAGGGCTATAACGTGTAGATTAAGCACTAACAGGAGGCTTTAAAATTATCATTCTAGTGTCCTTCGTTTGGGAGAAAAATGCAAAGGTACAATACAGCTTTTCCTTGCCGATATCTCTCTTTTGCAAAGAGATAGGCATTGGAAAATTCAGGGCTATAACGTGTAGATGAAGCACTAACAGGAGGCTTTAAAATTTTCATTCTAGTGTCTTTCGTTTGGGAGAAAAATGCAAAAGTACAATGCAGCTTTTCCTTGCCGATATCTCTCTTTTGCAAAGAGATAGGCATTGGAAAATGCAGGGCTATAACGTGTAGATGAAGCACTAACAGGAGGCTTTAAAATTTTCATTCTAGTGTCTTTCGTTTGGGAGAAAAATGCAAAGGTACAATACAGCATTTCCTTGCCGATATCTCTCTTTTGCAAAGAGATAGGCATTGGAAAATTCAGGGCTATTACGTGTAGATGAAGCACTAACAGGAGGCTTTACATTTTTCATTCTAGTGTCTTTCGTTTGGGAGAAAAATGCAAAAGTACAATGCAGCTTTTCCTTGCCGATATCTCTCTTTTGCAAAGAGATAGGCATTGGAAAATGCAGCGCTATAACGTGTAGATGAAGCACTAACAGGAGGCTTTAAAATTTTCATTCTAGTGTCTTTCGTTTGGGAGAAAAATGCAAAGGTACAATACAGCTTTTCCTTGCCGATATCTCTCTTTTGCAAAGAGATAGGCATTGGAAAATTCAGGGCTATAACGTGTAGATGAAGCACTAATAGGAGGCTTTAAAATTTTCATTCTAGTGTCCTTCGTTTGGGAGAAAAATGCAAAGGTACAATACAGCTTTTCCTTGCCGATATCTCTCTTTTGCAAAGAGATAGGCATTGGAAAATTCAGGGCTATAACGTGTAGATGAAGCACTAACAGGAGGCTTTAAAATTTTCATTCTAGTGTCTTTCGTTTGGGAGAAAAATGCAAAGGTACAATACAGCTTTTCCTTGCCGATATCTCTCTTTTGCAAAGAGCTAGGCATTGGAAAATTCAGAGCTATAACGTGTAGATGAAGCACTAACAGTAGGCTTTAAAATGTTCATTCTAGTGTCTTTCGTTTGGGAGAAAAATGCAAAGGTACAATACAGCTTTTCCTTGCCAATATCTCTCTTTTGCAAAGAGATAGGCATTGGAAAATGCAGGGCTATAACGTGTAGATGAAGCACTAACAGGAGGCTTTAAAATTTTCATTCTAGTGTCTTTCGTTTGGGAGAAAAATGCAAAGGTACAATACAGCTTTTCCTTGCCGATATCTCTCTTTTGCAAAGAGCTAGGCATTGGAAAATTCAGGGCTATAACGTGTAGATGAAGCACTAACAGGAGGCTTTAAAATTTTCATTCTAGTGTCCTTCGTTTGGGAGAAAAATGCAAAGGTACAATACAGTTTTTCCTTGCCGATATCTCTCTTTTGCAAAGAGATAGGCATTGGAAAATTCAGGGCTATAACGTGTAGATGAAGCACTAACAGGAGGCTTTAAAATTTTCATTCTAGTTTCCTTCGTTTGGGAGAAAAATGCAAAGGTACAATACAGCTTTTCCTTGCCAATATCTCTCTTTTGCAAAGAGCTAGGCATTGGAAAATTCAGGGCTATACCGTGTAGACGAAGCACTAACAGGAGGCTTTTAAATTTTCATTCTAGTGTCCTTCGTTTGGGAGAAAAATGCAAAGGTACAATACAGCTTTTCCTTGCCGATATCTCTCTTTTGCAAAGAGATAGGCATTGGAAAATTCAGGGCTATAACGTGTAGATGAAGCACTAACAGGAGGCTTTAAAATTTTCATTCTAGTGTCTTTCGTTTGGGAGAAAAATGCAAAGGTACAATACAGTTTTTCCTTGCCGATATCTCTCTTTGGCAAAGAGATAGGCATTGGAAAATTCAGGGCTATAACGTGTAGATGAAGCACTAACAGGAGGCTTTAAAATTTTCATTCTAGTGTCCTTCGTTTGGGAGAAAAAGGCAAAGGTACAATACAGCTTTTCCTTGCCGATATCTCTCTTTTGCAAAGAGATAGGCATTGGAAAATTCAGGGCTATAACGTGTAGATTAAGCACTAACAGGAGGCTTTAAAATTATCATTCTAGTGTCCTTCGTTTGGGAGAAAAATGCAAAGGTACAATACAGCTTTTCCTTGCCGATATCTCTCTTTTGCAAAGAGATAGGCATTGGAAAATTCAGGGCTATAACGTGTAGATGAAGCACTAACAGGAGGCTTTAAAATTTTCATTCTAGTGTCTTTCGTTTGGGAGAAAAATGCAAAAGTACAATGCAGCTTTTCCTTGCCGATATCTCTCTTTTGCAAAGAGATAGGCATTGGAAAATGCAGGGCTATAACGTGTAGATGAAGCACTAACAGGAGGCTTTAAAATTTTCATTCTAGTGTCTTTCGTTTGGGAGAAAAATGCAAAGGTACAATACAGCATTTCCTTGCCGATATCTCTCTTTTGCAAAGAGATAGGCATTGGAAAATTCAGGGCTATTACGTGTAGATGAAGCACTAACAGGAGGCTTTACATTTTTCATTCTAGTGTCTTTCGTTTGGGAGAAAAATGCAAAAGTACAATGCAGCTTTTCCTTGCCGATATCTCTCTTTTGCAAAGAGATAGGCATTGGAAAATGCAGCGCTATAACGTGTAGATGAAGCACTAACAGGAGGCTTTAAAATTTTCATTCTAGTGTCTTTCGTTTGGGAGAAAAATGCAAAGTTACAATACAGCTTTTCCTTGCCGATATCTCTCTTTTGCAAAGAGATAGGCATTGGAAAATTCAGGGCTATAACGTGTAGATGAAGCACTAATAGGAGGCTTTAAAATTTTCATTCCAGTGTCCTTCGTTTGGGAGAAAAATGCAAAGGTACAATACAGCTTTTCCTTGCCGATATCTCTCTTTTGCAAAGAGATAGGCATTGGAAAATGCAGGGCTATAACGTGTAGATGAAGCACTAACAGGAGGCTTTAAAATTTTCATTCTAGTGTCTTTCGTTTGGGAGAAAAATGCAAAGGTACAATACAGCTTTTCCTTGCCGATATCTCTCTTTTGCAAAGAACTAGGCATTGGAAAATTCAGGGCTATAACGTGTAGATGAAGCACTAATAGGAGGCTTTAAAATTTTCATTCTAGTGTCTTTCGTTTGGGAGAAAAATGCAAAGGTACAATACAGCTTTTCCTTGCCAATATCTCTCTTTTGCAAAGAGATAGGCATTGGAAAATGCAGGGCTATAACGTGTAGATGAAGCACTAACAGGAGGCTTTAAAATTTTCATTCTAGTGTCTTTCGTTTGGGAGAAAAATGCAAAGGTACAATACAGCTTTTCCTTGCCGATATCTCTCTTTTGCAAAGAACTAGGCATTGGAAAATTCAGGGCTATAACGTGTAGATGAAGCACTAACAGGAGGCTTTAAAATTTTCATTCTAGTGTCCTTCGTTTGGGAGAAAAATGCAAAGGTACAATACAGCTTTTCCTTGCCAATATCTCTCTTTTGCAAAGAGCTAGGCATTGGAAAATTCAGGGCTATACCGTGTAGATGAAGCACTAACAGGAGGCTTTTAAATTTTCATTCTAGTGTCCTTCGTTTGGGAGAAAAATGCAAAGGTACAATACAGCTTTTCCTTGCCGATATCTCTCTTTTGCAAAGAGATAGGCATTGGAAAATTCAGGGCTATAACGTGTAGATGAAGCACTAACAGGAGGCTTTAAAATTTTCATTCTAGTGTCTTTCGTTTGGGAGAAAAATGCAAAGGTACAATACAGCTTTTCCTTGCCGATATCTCTCTTTTGCAAAGAGCTAGGCATTGGAAAATTCAGGGCTATAACGTGTAGATGAAGCACTAACAGTAGGCTTTAAAATTTTCATTCTAGTGTCTTTCGTTTGGGAGAAAAATGCAAAGGTACAATACAGTTTTTCCTTGCCGATATCTCTCTTTTGCAAAGAGATAGGCATTGGAAAATTCAGGGCTATAACGTGTAGATGAAGCACTAACAGGAGGCTTTAAAATTTTCATTCTAGTTTCCTTCGTTTGGGAGAAAAATGCAAAGGTACAATACAGCTTTTCCTTGCCAATATCTCTCTTTTGCAAAGAGCTAGGCATTGGAAAATTCAGGGCTATACCGTGTAGATGAAGCACTAACAGGAGGCTTTTAAATTTTCATTCTAGTGTCCTTCGTTTGGGAGAAAAATGCAAAGGTACAATACAGCTTTTCCTTGCCGATATCTCTCTTTTGCAAAGAGATAGGCATTGGAAAATTCAGGGCTATAACGTGTAGATGAAGCACTAACAGGAGGCTTTAAAATTTTCATTCTAGTGTCTTTCGTTTGGGAGAAAAATGCAAAGGTACAATACAGTTTTTCCTTGCCGATATCTCTCTTTGGCAAAGAGATAGGCATTGGAAAATTCAGGGCTATAACGTGTAGATGAAGCACTAACAGGAGGCTTTAAAATTTTCATTCTAGTGTCTTTCGTTTGGGAGAAAAATGCAAAGGTACAATTCAGCTTTTCCTTGCCAATATCTCTCTTTTGCAAAGAGCTAGGAATTGGAAAATTCAGGGCTATAACGTGTAGATGAAGCACTAACAGGAGGCTTTAAAATTTTCATTCTAGTGTCTTTCGTTTGGGAGAAAAATGCAAAAGTACAATGCAGCTTTTCCTTGCCGATATCTCTCTTTTGCAAAGAGATAGGCATTGGAAAATGCAGGGCTATAACGTGTAAATGAAGCACTAACAGGAGGCTTTAAAATTTTCATTCTAGTGTCTTTCGTTTGGGAGAAAAATGCAAAGGTACAATACAGCATTTCCTTGCCGATATCTCTCTTTTGTAAAGAGATAGGCATTGGAAAATTCAGGGCTATTACGTGTAGATGAAGCACTAACAGGAGGCTTTAAAATTTTCATTCTAGTGTCTTTCGTTTGGGAGAAAAATGCAAAAGTACAATGCAGCTTTTCCTTGCCGATATCTCTCTTTTGCAAAGAGGTAGGCATTGGAAAATGCAGGGCTATGACGTGTAGATGAAGCACTAACAGGAGGCTTTAAAATTTTCATTCTAGTGTCTTTCGTTTGGGAGAAAAATGCAAAGGTACAATACAGCATTTCCTTGCCGATATCTCTCTTTTGCAAAGAGATAGGCATTGGAAAATTCAGGGCTATAACGTGTAGATGAAGCACTAACAGGAGGCTTTAAAATTTTAATTCTAGTGTCTTTCGTTTGGGAGAAAAATGCAAAGGTACAATACAGCTTTTCCTTGCCGATATCTCTCTTTTGCAAAGAGATAGGCATTGGAAAATTCAGGGCTATAACGTGTAGATGAAGCACTAACAGGAGGCTTTAAAATTTTAATTCTAGAGTCCTTCGTTTGGGAGAAAAATGCAAAGGTACAATACAGCTTTTCCTTGCCGATATCTCTCTTTTGCAAAGAGATAGGCATTGGAAAATTCAGGGCTATAACGTGTAGATGAAGCACTAATAGGAGGCTTTAAAATTTTCATTCTAGTGTCCTTCGTTTGGGAGAAAAATGCAAAGGTACAATACAGCTTTTCCTTGCCGATATCTCTCTTTTGCAAAGAGCTAGGCATTGGAAAATTCAGGGCTATAACGTGTAGATGAAGCATTAACAGTAGGCTTTAAAATTTTCATTCTAGTGTCTTTCGTTTGGGAGAAAAATGCAAAGGTACAATACAGCTTTTCCTTGCCAATATCTCTCTTTTGCAAAGAGCTAGGCATTGGAAAATTCAGGGCTATAACGTGTAGATGAAGCACTAACAGGAGGCTTTAAAATTTTCATTCTAGTGTCTTTCGTTTAGGAGAAAAATGCAAAGGTACAATACAGTTTTTCCTTGCCAATATATCTCTTTTGCAAAGAGATAGGCATTGGAAAATTCAGGGCTATAACGTGCAGATGAAGCACTAACAGGAGGCTTTAAAATTTTAATTCTAGTGTCCTTCGTTTGGGAGAAAAATGCAAAGGTACAATACAGCTTTTCCTTGCCAATATCTCTCTTTTGCAAAGAGCTAGGCATTGGAAAATTCAGGGCTATACCGTGTAGATGAAGCACTAACAGGAGGCTTTTAATTTTCATTCTAGAGTCCTTCGTTTGGGAGAAAAATGCAAAGGTACAATACAGCTTTTCCTTGCCGATATCTCTCTTTTGCAAAGAGATAGGCATTGGAAAATTCAGGGCTATAACGTGTAGATGAAGCACTAATAGGAGGCTTTAAAATTTTCATTCTAGTGTCCTTCGTTTGGGAGAAAAATGCAAAGGTACAATACAGCTTTTCCTTGCCGATATCTCTCTTTTGCAAAGAGATAGGCATTGGAAAATTCAGGGCTATAACGTGTAGATGAAGCACTAACAGGAGGCTTTAAAATTTTCATTATAGTGTCTTTCGTTTGGGAGAAAAATGCAAAGGTACAATACAGCTTTTCCTTGCCGATATCTCTCTTTTGCAAAGAGCTAGGCATTGGAAAATTCAGGGCTATAACGTGTAGATGAAGCATTAACAGAAGGCTTTAAAATTTTCATTCTAGTGTCTTTCGTTTGGGAGAAAAATGCAAAGGTACAATACAGCTTTTCCTTGCCAATATCTCTCTTTTGCAAAGAGCTAGGCATTGGAAAATTCAGGGCTATAACGTGTAGATGAAGCACTAACAGGAGGCTTTAAAATTTTCATTCTAGTGTCTTTCGTTTAGGAGAAAAATGCAAAGGTACAATACAGTTTTTCCTTGCCAATATATCTCTTTTGCAAAGAGATAGGCATTGGAAAATTCAGGGCTATAACGTGCAGATGAAGCACTAACAGGAGGCTTTAAAATTTTCATTCTAGTGTCCTTCGTTTGGGAGAAAAATGCAAAGGTACAATACAGCTTTTCCTTGCCAATATCTCTCTTTTGCAAAGAGCTAGGCATTGGAAAATTCAGGGCTATACCGTGAAGATGAAGCACTAACAGGAGGCTTTTAAATTTTCATTCTAGTGTCTTTCGTTTGGGAGAAAAATGCAAAGGTACAATACAGCTTTTCCTTGCCGATATCTCTCTTTTGCAAAGAGATATGCATTGGAAAATTCAGGGCTATAACGTGTAGATGAAGCACTAACAGGAGGCTTTAAAATTTTCATTCTAGTGTCCTTCGTTTGGGAGAAAAATGCAAAGGTACAATACAGCTTTTCCTTTCCAATATCTCTCTTTTGCAAAGAGATAGGCATTGGAAAATTCAGGGCTATAACGTGTAGATGAAGCACTAATAGGAGGCTTTAAAATTTTCAATCTAGTGTCCTTCGTTTGGGAGAAAAATGCAAAGGTACAATACAGCTTTTCCTTGCCGATATTTCTCTTTTGCAAAGAGATAGGCATTGGAAAATTCAGGGTTATAACGTGTAGATGAAGCACTAACAGGAGGCTTTAAAATTTTCATTCTAGTGTCTTTCGTTTGGGAGAAAAATGCAAAAGTACAATGCTGCTTTTCCTTGCCGATATCTCTCTTTTGCAAAGAGATAGGCATTGGAAAATGCAGGGCTATAACGTGTAGATGAAGCACTAACAGGAGGCTTTAAAATTTTCATTCTAGTGTCTTTCGTTTGAGAGAAAAATGCAAAGGTACAATACAGCTTTTCCTTGCCAATATCTCTCTTTTGCAAAGAGCTAGGCATTGGAAAATTCAGGGCTATAACGTGTAGATGAAGCACTAACAGGAGGCTTTTAAATTTTCATTCTAGTGTCCTTCGTTTGGGAGAAAAATGCAAAGGTACAATACAGCTTTTCCTTGCCGATATCTCTCTTTTGCAAAGAGATAGGCATTGGAAAATTCAGGGCTATAACGTGTAGATGAAGCACTAACAGGAGGCTTTTAAATTTTTATTCTAGTGTCCTTCGTTTGGGAGAAAAGTGCAAAGGTACAATACAGCTTTTCCTTGCCGATATCTCTCTTTTGCAAAGAGATAGGCATTGGAAAATTCAGGGCTATAACGTGTAGATGAAGCACTAACAGGAGGCTTTAAAATTTTCATTCTAGTGTCTTTCGTTTGGGAGAAAAATGCAAAAGTACAATGCAGCTTTTCCTTGCCGATATCTCTCTTTTGCAAAGAGATAGGCATTGGTAAATGCAGGGCTATAACGTGTAGATGAAGCACTAACAGGAGGCTTTAAAATTTTCATTCTAGTGTCTTTCGTTTGGGAGAAAAATGCAAAAGTACAATGCACCTTTTCCTTGCCGATATCTCTCTTTTGCAAAGAGATAGGCATTGGAAAATGCAGGGCTATAACGTGTAGATGAAGCACTAACAGGAGGCTTTAAAATTTTCATTCTAGTGTCTTTCGTTTGGGAGAAAAATGCAAAGGTACAATACAGCATTTCCTTGCCGATATCTCTCTTTTGCAAAGAGATAGGCATTGGAAAATTCAGGGCTATAACGTGTAGATTAAGCACTAACAGGAGGCTTTAAAATTTTCATTCTAGTGTCCTTCGTTTGGGAGAAAAATGCAAAGGTACAATACAGCTTTTCCTTGCCGATATCTCTCTTTTGCAAAGAGATAGGCATTGGAAAATGCAGGGCTATAACGTGTAGATGAAGCACTAATAGGAGGCTTTCAAATTTTCATTCTAGTGTCCTTCGTTTGGGAGAAAAAGGCAAAGGTACAATACAGCTTTTCCTTGCCGATATCTCTCTTTTGCAAAGAGATAGGCATTGGAAAATTCAGGGCTATAACGTGTAGATGAAGCACTAACAGGAGGCTTTAAAATTTTCATTCTAGTGTCTTTCGTTTGGGAGAAAAATGCAAAAGTACTATGCAGCTTTTCCTTGCCGATATCTCTCTTTTGCAAAGAGATAGGCATTGGAAAATGCAGGGCTATAACGTGTAGATGAAGCACTAACAGGAGGCTTTAAAATGTTCATTCTAGTGTCTTTCGTTTGGGAGAAAAATGCAAAGGTACAATACAGCATTTCCTTGCCGATATCTCTCTTTTGCAAAGAGATAGGCATTGGAAAATTCAGGGCTATTACGTGTAGATGAAGCACTAACAGGAGGCTTTAAAATTTTTATTCTAGTGTCTTTCGTTTGGGAGAAAAATGCAAAAGTACAATGCAGCTTTTCCTTGCCGATATCTCTCTTTTGCAAAGAGATAGGCATTGGAAAATGCAGCGCTATAACGTGTAGATGAAGCACTAACAGGAGGCTTTAAAATTTTCATTCTAGTGTCTTTCGTTTGGGAGAAAAATGCAAAGGTACAATACAGCTTTTCCTTGCCGATATCTCTCTTTTGCAAAGAGATAGGCATTGGAAAATTCAGGGCTATAACGTGTAGATGAAGCACTAATAGGAGGCTTTAAAATTTTCATTCTAGTGTCCTTCGTTTGGTAGAAAAATGCAAAGGTACAATACAGCTTTTCCTTGCCGATATCTCTCTTTTGCAAAGAGATAGGCATTGGAAAATTCAGGGCTATAACGTGTAGATGAAGCACTAACAGGAGGCTTTAAAATTTTCATTCTAGTGTCTTTCGTTTGGGAGAAAAATGCAAAGGTACAATACAGCTTTTCCTTGCCGATATCTCTCTTTTGCAAAGAGCTAGGCATTGGAAAATTCAGAGCTATAACGTGTAGATGAAGCACTAACAGGAGGCTTTAAAATTTTCATTCTAGTGTCTTTCGTTTGGGAGAAAAATGCAAAAGTACAATGCAGCTTTTCCTTGCCGATATCTCTCTTTTGCAAAGAGATAGGCATTGGAAAATGCAGGGCTATAACGTGTACATGAAGCACTAACAGGAGGCTTTAAAATTTTCATTCTAGTGTCTTTCGTTTGGGAGAAAAATGCAAAGGTACAATACAGCTTTTCCTTGCCAATATCTCTCTTTTGCAAAGAGATAGGCATTGGAAAATGCAGGGCTATAACGTGTAGATGAAGCACTAACAGGAGGCTTTAAAATTTTCATTCTAGTGTCTTTCGTTTGGGAGAAAAATGCAAAGGTACAATACAGCTTTTCCTTGCCGATATCTCTCTTTTGCAAAGAGCTAGGCATTGGAAAATTCAGGGCTATAACGTGTAGATGAAGCACTAACAGGAGGCTTTAAAATTTTTATTCTAGTGTCCTTCGTTTGGGAGAAAAATGCAAAGGTACAATACAGCTTTTCCTTGCCAATATCTCTCTTTTGCAAAGAGCTAGGCATTGGAAAATTCAGGGCTATACCGTGTAGATGAAGCACTAACAGGAGGCTTTTAAATTTTCATTCTAGTGTCCTTCGTTTGGGAGAAAAATGCAAAGGTACAATACAGCTTTTCCTTGCCGATATCTCTCTTTTGCAAAGAGATAGGCATTGGAAAATTCAGGGCTATAACGTGTAGATGAAGCACTAACAGGAGGCTTTAAAATTTTCATTCTAGTGTCTTTCGTTTGGGAGAAAAATGCAAAGGTACAATACAGCTTTTCCTTGCCGATATCTCTCTTTTGCAAAGAGCTAGGCATTGGAAAATTCAGGGCTATAACGTGTAGATGAAGCACTAACAGTAGGCTTTAAAATTTTCATTCTAGTGTCTTTCGTTTGGGAGAAAAATGCAAAGGTACAATACAGTTTTTCCTTGCCGATATCTCTCTTTTGCAAAGAGATAGGCATTGGAAAATTCAGGGCTATAACGTGTAGATGAAGCACTAACAGGAGGCTTTAAAATTTTCATTCTAGTGTCCTTCGTTTGGGAGAAAAATGCAAAGGTACAATACAGCTTTTCCTTGCCAATATCTCTCTTTTGCAAAGAGCTAGGCATTGGAAAATTCAGGGCTATACCGTGTAGATGAAGCACTAACAGGAGGCTTTTAAATTTTCATTCTAGTGTCCTTCGTTTGGGAGAAAAATGCAAAGGTACAATACAGCTTTTCCTTGCCGATATCTCTCTTTTGCAAAGAGATAGGCATTGGAAAATTCAGGGCTATAACGTGTAGATGAAGCACTAACAGGAGGCTTTAAAATTTTCATTCTAGTGTCTTTCGTTTGGGAGAAAAATGCAAAAGTACAATGCAGCTTTTCCTTGCCGATATCTCTCTTTTGCAAAGAGATAGGCATTGGAAAATGCAGGGCTATAACATGTAGATGAAGCACTAACAGGAGGCTTTAAAATTTTCATTCTAGTGTCTTTCGTTTGGGAGAAAAATGCAAAGGTACAATACAGCTTTTCCTTGCCGATATCTCTCTTTTGCAAAGAGATAGGCATTGGAAAATTCAGGGCTATAACGTGTAGATGAAGCACTAACCAGGAGGCTTTAAAATTTTCATTCTAGTGTCTTTCGTTTGGGAGAAAAATGCAAAGGTACAATACAGCTTTTCCTTGCCGATATCTCTCTTTTGCAAAGAGCTAGGCATTGGAAAATTCAGAGCTATAACGTGTAGATGAAGCACTAACAGGAGGCTTTAAAATTTTCATTCTAGTGTCTTTCGTTTGGGAGAAAAATGCAAAAGTACAATGCAGCTTTTCCTTGCCGATATCTCTCTTTTGCAAAGAGATAGGCATTGGAAAATGCAGGGCTATAACGTGTAGATGAAGCACTAACAGGAGGCTTTAAAATTTTCATTCTAGTGTCTTTCGTTTGGGAGAAAAATGCAAAGGTACAATACAGCTTTTCCTTGCCGATATCTCTCTTTTGCAAAGAGCTAGGCATTGGAAAATTCAGGGCTATAACGTGTAGATGAAGCACTAACAGGAGGCTTTAAAATTTTCATTCTAGTGTCCTTCGTTTGGGAGAAAAATGCAAAGGTACAATACAGCTTTTCCTTGCCAATATCTCTCTTTTGCAAAGAGCTAGGCATTGGAAAATTCAGGGCTATACCGTGTAGATGAAGCACTAACAGGAGGCTTTTAAATTTTCATTCTAGTGTCCTTCGTTTGGGAGAAAAATGCAAAGGTACAATACAGCTTTTCCTTGCCGATATCTCTCTTTTGCAAAGAGATAGGCATAGGAAAATTCAGGGCTATAACGTGTAGATGAAGCACTAACAGGAGGCTTTAAAATTTTCATTCTAGTGTCTTTCGTTTGGGAGAAAAATGCAAAGGTACAATACAGCTTTTCCTTGCCGATATCTCTCTTTTGCAAAGAGCTAGGCATTGGAAAATGCAGGGCTATAACGTGTAGATGAAGCACTAACAGGAGGCTTTAAAATTTTCATTCTAGTGTCTTTCGTTTGGGAGAAAAATGCAAAGGTACAATACAGCTTTTCCTTGCCAATATCTCTCTTTTGCAAAGAGATAGGCATTGGAAAATGCAGGGCTATAACGTGTAGATGAAGCACTAACAGGAGGCTTTAAAATTTTCATTCTAGTGTCTTTCGTTTGGGAGAAAAATGCAAAGGTACAATACAGCTTTTCCTTGCCGATATCTCTCTTTTGCAAAGAGCTAGGCATTGGAAAATTCAGGGCTATAACGTGTAGATGAAGCACTAACAGGAGGCTTTAAAATTTTCATTCTAGTGTCCTTCGTTTGGGAGAAAAATGCAAAGGTACAATACAGCTTTTCCTTGCCAATATCTCTCTTTTGCAAAGAGCTAGGCATTGGAAAATTCAGGGCTATACCGTGTAGATGAAGCACTAACAGGAGGCTTTTAAATTTTCATTCTAGTGTCCTTCGTTTGGGAGAAAAATGCAAAGGTACAATACAGCTTTTCCTTGCCGATATCTCTCTTTTGCAAAGAGATAGGCATTGGAAAATTCAGGGCTATAACGTGTAGATGAAGCACTAACAGGAGGCTTTAAAATTTTCATTCTAGTGTCTTTCGTTTGGGAGAAAAATGCAAAGGTACAATACAGCTTTTCCTTGCCGATATCTCTCTTTTGCAAAGAGCTAGGCATTGGAAAATTCAGGGCTATAACGTGTAGATGAAGCACTAACAGTAGGCTTTAAAATTTTCATTCTAGTGTCTTTCGTTTGGGAGAAAAATGCAAAGGTACAATACAGTTTTTCCTTGCCGATATCTCTCTTTTGCAAAGAGATAGGCATTGGAAAATTCAGGGCTATAACGTGTAGATGAAGCACTAACAGGAGGCTTTAAAATTTTCATTCTAGTGTCCTTCGTTTGGGAGAAAAATGCAAAGGTACAATACAGCTTTTCCTTGCCAATATCTCTCTTTTGCAAAGAGCTAGGCATTGGAAAATTCAGGGCTATACCGTGTAGATGAAGCACTAACAGGAGGCTTTTAAATTTTCATTCTAGTGTCCTTCGTTTGGGAGAAAAATGCAAAGGTACAATACAGCTTTTCCTTGCCGATATCTCTCTTTTGCAAAGAGATAGGCATTGGAAAATTCAGGGCTATAACGTGTAGATGAAGCACTAACAGGAGGCTTTAAAATTTTCATTCTAGTGTCTTTCGTTTGGGAGAAAAATGCAAAGGTACAATACAGCTTTTCCTTGCCAATATCTCTCTTTTGCAAAGAGCTAGGAATTGGAAAATTCAGGGCTATAACGTGTAGATGAAGCACTAACAGGAGGCTTTAAAATTTTCATTCTAGTGTCTTTCGTTTGGGAGAAAAATGCAAAAGTACAATGCAGCTTTTCCTTGCCGATATCTCTCTTTTGCAAAGAGATAGGCATTGGAAAATGCAGGGCTATAACATGTAGATGAAGCACTAACAGGAGGCTTTAAAATTTTCATTCTAGTGTCTTTCGTTTGGGAGAAAAATGCAAAGGTACAATACAGCTTTTCCTTGCCGATATCTCTCTTTTGCAAAGAGATAGGCATTGGAAAATTCAGGGCTATAACGTGTAGATGAAGCACTAATAGGAGGCTTTAAAATTTTCATTCTAGTGTCCTTCGTTTGGTAGAAAAATGCAAAGGTACAATACAGCTTTTCCTTGCCGATATCTCTCTTTTGCAAAGAGATAGGCATTGGAAAATTCAGGGCTATAACGTGTAGATGAAGCACTAACAGGAGGCTTTAAAATTTTCATTCTAGTGTCTTTCGTTTGGGAGAAAAATGCAAAGGTACAATACAGCTTTTCCTTGCCGATATCTCTCTTTTGCAAAGAGCTAGGCATTGGAAAATTCAGAGCTATAACGTGTAGATGAAGCACTAACAGTAGGCTTTAAAATTTTCATTCTAGTGTCTTTCGTTTGGGAGAAAAATGCAAAGGTACAATACAGCTTTTCCTTGCCAATATCTCTCTTTTGCAAAGAGATAGGCATTGGAAAATGCAGGGCTATAACGTGTAGATGAAGCACTAACAGGAGGCTTTAAAATTTTCATTCTAGTGTCTTTCGTTTGGGAGAAAAATGCAAAGGTACAATACAGCTTTTCCTTGCCGATATCTCTCTTTTGCAAAGAGCTAGGCATTGGAAAATTCAGGGCTATAACGTGTAGATGAAGCACTAACAGGAGGCTTTAAAATTTTCATTCTAGTGTCCTTCGTTTGGGAGAAAAATGCAAAGGTACAATACAGCTTTTCCTTGCCAATATCTCTCTTTTGCAAAGAGCTAGGCATTGGAAAATTCAGGGCTATACCGTGTAGATGAAGCACTAACAGGAGGCTTTTAAATTTTCATTCTAGTGTCCTTCGTTTGGGAGAAAAATGCAAAGGTACAATACAGCTTTTCCTTGCCGATATCTCTCTTTTGCAAAGAGATAGGCATTGGAAAATTCAGGGCTATAACGTGTAGATGAAGCACTAACAGGAGGCTTTAAAATTTTCATTCTAGTGTCTTTCGTTTGGGAGAAAAATGCAAAGGTACAATACAGCTTTTCCTTGCCAATATCTCTCTTTTGCAAAGAGCTAGGAATTGGAAAATTCAGGGCTATAACGTGTAGATGAAGCACTAACAGGAGGCTTTAAAATTTTCATTCTAGTGTCTTTCGTTTGGGAGAAAAATGCAAAAGTACAATGCAGCTTTTCCTTGCCGATATCTCTCTTTTGCAAAGAGATAGGCATTGGAAAATGCAGGGCTATAACATGTAGATGAAGCACTAACAGGAGGCTTTAAAATTTTCATTCTAGTGTCTTTCGTTTGGGAGAAAAATGCAAAGGTACAATACAGCATTTCCTTGCCGATATCTCTCTTTTGTAAAGAGATAGGCATTGGAAAATTCAGGGCTATTACGTGTAGATGAAGCACTAACAGGAGGCTTTAAAATTTTCATTCTAGTGTCTTTCGTTTGGGAGAAAAATGCAAAAGTACAATGCAGCTTTTCCTTGCCGATATCTCACTTTTGCAAAGAGATAGGCATTGGAAAATGCAGGGCTATAACGTGTAGATGAAGCACTAACAGGAGGCTTTAAAATTTTCATTCTAGTGTCTTTCGTTTGGGAGAAAAATGCAAAAGTACAATGCAGCTTTTCCTTGCCGATATCTCTCTTTTGCAAAGAGATAGGCATTGGAAAATGCAGGGCTATAACGTGTATATGAAGCACTAACAGGAGGCTTTAAAATTTTCATTCTAGTGTCTTTCGTTTGGGAGAAAAATGCAAAGGTACAATACAGCATTTCCTTGCCGATATCTCTCTTTTGCAAAGAGATAGGCATTGGAAAATTCAGGGCTATAACGTGTAGATTAAGCACTAACAGGAGGCTTTAAAATTTTCATTCTAGTGTCCTTCGTTTGGGAGAAAAATGCAAAGGTACAATACAGCTTTTCCTTGCCGATATCTCTCTTTTGCAAAGAGATAGGCATTGGAAAATTCAGGGCTATAACGTGTAGATGAAGCACTAATAGGAGGCTTTAAAATTTTCATTCTAGTGTCCTTCGTTTGTGAGAAAAAGGCAAAGGTACAATACAGCTTTTCCTTGCCGATATCTCTCTTTTGCAAAGAGATAGGCATTGGAAAATTCAGGGCTATAACGTGTAGATGAAGCACTAACAGGAGGCTTTAAAATTTTCATTCTAGTGTCTTTCGTTTGGGAGAAAAATGCAAAAGTACAATGCAGCTTTTCCTTGCCGATATCTCTCTTTTGCAAAGAGATAGGCATTGGAAAATGCAGGGCTATAACGTGTAGATGAAGCACTAACAGGAGGCTTTAAAATTTTCATTCTAGTGTCTTTCGTTTGGGAGAAAAATGCAAAGGTACAATACAGCATTTCCTTGCCGATATCTCTCTTTTGCAAAGAGATAGGCATTGGAAAATTCAGGGCTATAACGTGTAGATGAAGCACTAATAGGAGGCTTTAAAATTTTCATTCTAGTGTCCTTCGTTTGGGAGAAAAATGCAAAGGTACAATACAGCTTTTCCTTGCCGATATCTCTCTTTTGCAAAGAGATAGGCATTGGAAAATTCAGGGCTATAACGTGTAGATGAAGCACTAACAGGAGGCTTTAAAATTTTCATTCTAGTGTCTTTCGTTTGGGAGAAAAATGCAAAGGTACAATACAGCTTTTCCTTGCCGATATCTCTCTTTTGCAAAGAGCTAGGCATTGGAAAATTCAGAGCTATAACGTGTAGATGAAGCACTAACAGTAGGCTTTAAAATTTTCATTCTAGTGTCTTTCGTTTGGGAGAAAAATGCAAAGGTACAATACAGCTTTTCCTTGCCAATATCTCTCTTTTGCAAAGAGATAGGCATTGTAAAATTTAGGGCTATAACGTGTAGATGAAGCACTAACAGGAGGCTTTAAAATTTTCATTCTAGTGTCTTTCGTTTGGGAGAAAAATGCAAAGGTACAATACAGCTTTTCCTTGCCGATATCTCTCTTTTGCAAAGAGCTAGGCATTGGAAAATTCAGGGCTATAACGTGTAGATGAAGCACTAACAGGGGGCTTTAAAATTTTCATTCTAGTGTCCTTCGTTTGGGAGAAAAATGCAAAGGTACAATACAGCTTTTCCTTGCCAATATCTCTCTTTTGCAAAGAGCTAGGCATTGGAAAATTCAGGGCTATACCGTGTAGATGAAGCACTAACAGGAGGCTTTAAAATTTTCATTCTAGTGTCTTTCGTTTGGGAGAAAAATGCAAAGGTACAATACAGCTTTTCCTTGCCGATATCTCTCTTTTGCAAAGAGCTAGGCATTGGAAAATTCAGGGCTATAACGTGTAGATGAAGCACTAACAGGGGGCTTTAAAATTTTCATTCTAGTGTCCTTCGTTTGGGAGAAAAATGCAAAGGTACAATACAGCTTTTCCTTGCCGATATCTCTCTTTTGCAAAGAGATAGGCATTGGAAAATTCAGGGCTATAACGTGTAGATGAAGCACTAACAGGAGGCTTTAAAATTTTCATTCTAGTGTCTTTCGTTTGGGAGAAAAATGCAAAGGTACAATACAGCTTTTCCTTGCCGATATCTCTCTTTGGCAAAGAGATAGGCATTGGAAAATTCAGGGCTATAACGTGTAGATGAAGCACTAACAGGAGGCTTTAAAATTTTCATTCTAGTGTCTTTCGTTTGGGAGAAAAATGCAAAGGTACAATACAGCTTTTCCTTGCCAATATCTCTCTTTTGCAAAGAGCTAGGCATTGGAAAATTCAGGGCTATAACGTGTAGATGAAGCACTAATAGGAGGCTTTAAAATTTTCATTCTAGTGTCCTTCGTTTGGGAGAAAAAGGCAAAGGTACAATACAGCTTTTCCTTGCCGATATCTCTCTTTTGCAAAGAGATAGGCATTGGAAAATTCAGGGCTATAACGTGTAGATGAAGCACTAACAGGAGGCTTTAAAATTTTCATTCTAGTGTCTTTCGTTTGGGAGAAAAATGCAAAGGTGCAATACAGCATTTCCTTGCCGATATCTCTCTTTTGCAAAGAGACAGGCATTGGAAAATTCAGGGCTATAACGTGTAGATTAAGCACTAACAGGAGGCTTTAAAATTTTCATTCTAGTGTCTTTCGTTTGGGAGAAAAATGCAAAAGTACAATGCAGCTTTTCCTTGCCGATATCTCTGTTTTGCAAAGAGATAGGCATTGGAAAATGCAGGGCTATAACGTGTAGATGAAGCACTAACAGGAGGCTTTAAAATTTTCATTCTAGTGTCTTTCGTTTGGGAGAAAAATGCAAAGGTACAATACAGCATTTCCTTGCCGATATCTCTCTGTTGCAAAGAGATAGGCATTGGAAAATGCAGCGCTATAACGTGTAGATGAAGCACTAACAGGAGGCTTTAAAATTTTCATTCTAGTGTCTTTCGTTTGGGAGAAAAATGCAAAGGTACAATACAGCTTTTCCTTGCCGATATCTCTCTTTTGCAAAGAGATAGGCATTGGAAAATTCAGGGCTATAACGTGTAGATTAAGCACTAACAGGAGGCTTTAAAATTTTCATTCTAGTGTCCTTCGTTTGGGAGAAAAATGCAAAGGTACAATACAGCTTTTCCTTGCCGATATCTCTCTTTTGCAAAGAGATAGGCATTGGAAAATTCAGGGCTATAACGTGTAGATGAAGCACTAATAGGAGGCTTTAAAATTTTCATTCTAGTGTCCTTCGTTTGGGAGAAAAAGGCAAAGGTACAATACAGCTTTTCCTTGCCGATATCTCTCTTTTGCAAAGAGATAGGCATTGGAAAATTCAGGGCTATAACGTGTAGATTAAGCACTAACAGGAGGCTTTAAAATTTTCATTCTAGTGTCTTTCGTTTGGGAGAAAAATGCAAAAGTACAATGCAGCTTTTCCTTGCCGATATCTCTCTTTTGCAAAGAGATAGGCATTGGAAAATGCAGGGCTATAACGTGTAGATGAAGCACTAACAGGAGGCTTTAAAATTTTCATTCTAGTGTCTTTCGTTTGGGAGAAAAATGCAAAGGTACAATACAGCATTTCCTTGCCGATATCTCTCTTTTGCAAAGAGATAGGCATTGGAAAATTCAGGGCTATAACGTGTAGATGAAGCACTAACAGGAGGCTTTAACATTTTTATTCTAGTGTCCTTCGTTTGGGAGAAAAATGCAAAGGTACAATACAGCTTTTCCTTGCCGATATCTCTCTTTTGCAAAGAGATAGGCATTGGAAAATTCAGGGCTATAACGTGTAGATGAAGCACTAACAGGAGGCTTTAAAATTTTCATTCTAGTGTCTTTCGTTTGGGAGAAAAATGCAAAAGTACAATGCAGCTTTTCCTTGCCGATATCTCTCTTTTGCAAAGAGATAGGCATTGGAAAATGCAGGGCTATAACGTGTAGATGAAGCACTAACAGGAGGCTTTAAAATTTTCATTCTAGTGTCTTTCGTTTGGGAGAAAAATGCAAAAGTACAATGCAGCTTTTCCTTGCCGATATCTCTCTTTTGCAAAGAGATAGGCATTGGAAAATGCAGGGCTATAACGTGTAGATGAAGCACTAACAGGAGGCTTTAAAATTTTCATTCTAGTGTCTTTCGTTTGGGAGAAAAATGCAAAGGTACAATACAGCATTTCCTTGCCGATATCTCTCTTTTGCAAAGAGATAGGCATTGGAAAATTCAGGGCTATAACGTGTAGATTAAGCACTAACAGGAGGCTTTAAAATGTTCATTCTAGTGTCCTTCGTTTGGGAGAAAAATGCAAAGGTACAATACAGCTTTTCCTTGCCGATATCTCTCTTTTGCAAAGAGATAGGCATTGGAAAATTCAGGGCTATAACGTGTAGATGAAGCACTAATAGGAGGCTTTAAAATTTTCATTCTAGTGTCTTTCGTTTGGGAGAAAAAGGCAAAGGTACAATACAGCTTTTCCTTGCCGATATCTCTCTTTTGCAAAGAGATAGGCATTGGAAAATTCAAGGCTATAACGTGTAGATGAAGCACTAACAGGAGGCTTTAAAATTTTCATTCTAGTGTCTTTCGTTTGGGAGAAAAATGCAAAAGTACAATGCAGCTTTTCCTTGCCGATATCTCTCTTTTGCAAAGAGATAGGCATTGGAAAATGCAGGGCTATAACGTGTAGATGAAGCACTAACAGGAGGCTTTAAAATTGTCATTCTAGTGTCTTTCGTTTGGGAGAAAAATGCAAAGGTACAATACAGCATTTCCTTGCCGATATCTCTCTTTTGCAAAGAGATAGGCATTGGAAAATTCAGGGCTATTACGTGTAGATGAAGCACTAACAGGAGGCTTTAAAATTTTCATTCTAGTGTCTTTCGTTTGGGAGAAAAATGCAAAAGTACAATGCAGCTTTTCCTTGCCGATATCTCTCTTTTGCAAAGAGCTAGGCATTGGAAAATGCAGCGCTATAACGTGTAGATGAAGCACTAACAGGAGGCTTTAAAATTTTCATTCTAGTGTCTTTCGTTTGGGAGAAAAATGCAAAGGTACAATACAGCTTTTCCTTGCCGATATCTCTCTTTTGCAAAGAGATAGGCATTGGAAAATTCAGAGCTATAACGTGTAGATGAAGCACTAACAGTAGGCTTTAAAATTTTCATTCTAGTGTCTTTCGTTTGGGAGAAAAATGCAAAGGTACAATACAGCTTTTCCTTGCCGATATCTCTCTTTTGCAAAGAGATAGGCATTGGAAAATTCAGGGCTATAACGTGTAGATGAAGCACTAACAGGAGGCTTTAAAATTTTCATTCTAGTGTCTTTCGTTTGGGAGAAAAATGCAAAGGTACAATACAGCTTTTCCTTGCCGATATCTCTCTTTTGCAAAGAGATAGGCATTGGAAAATTCAGGGCTATAACGTGTAGATGAAGCACTAACAGTAGGCTTTAAAATTTTCATTCTAGTGTCTTTCGTTTGGGAGAAAAATGCAAAGGTACAATACAGTTTTTCCTTGCCGATATCTCTCTTTTGCAAAGAGCTAGGCATTGGAAAATGCAGCGCTATAACGTGTAGATGAAGCACTAACAGGAGGCTTTAAAATTTTCATTCTAGTGTCTTTCGTTTGGGAGAAAAATGCAAAGGTACAATACAGCTTTTCCTTGCCGATATCTCTCTTTTGCAAAGAGCTAGGCATTGGAAAATTCAGAGCTATAACGTGTAGATGAAGCACTAACAGTAGGCTTTAAAATTTTCATTCTAGTGTCTTTCGTTTGGGAGAAAAATGCAAAGGTACAATACAGCTTTTCCTTGCCGATATCTCTCTTTTGCAAAGAGATAGGCATTGGAAAATTCAGGGCTATAACGTGTAGATGAAGCACTAACAGGAGGCTTTAAAATTTTCATTCTAGTGTCTTTCGTTTGGGAGAAAAATGCAAAGGTACAATACAGCTTTTCCTTGCCGATATCTCTCTTTTGCAAAGAGCTAGGCATTGGAAAATTCAGGGCTATAACGTGTAGATGAAGCACTAACAGTAGGCTTTAAAATTTTCATTCTAGTGTCTTTCGTTTGGGAGAAAAATGCAAAGGTACAATACAGTTTTTCCTTGCCGATATCTCTCTTTTGCAAAGAGATAGGCATTGGAAAATTCAGGGCTATAACGTGTAGATGAAGCACTAACAGGAGGCTTTAAAATTTTCATTCTAGTTTCCTTCGTTTGGGAGAAAAATGCAAAGGTACAATACAGCTTTTCCTTGCCAATATCTCTCTTTTGCAAAGAGCTAGGCATTGGAAAATTCAGGGCTATACCGTGTAGATGAAGCACTAACAGGAGGCTTTTAAATTTTCATTCTAGTGTCCTTCGTTTTTGAGAAAAATGCAAAGGTACAATACAGCTTTTCCTTGCCGATATCTCTCTTTTGCAAAGAGATAGGCATTGGAAAATTCAGGGCTATAACGTGTAGATGAAGCACTAACAGGAGGCTTTAAAATTTTCATTCTAGTGTCTTTCGTTTGGGAGAAAAATGCAAAGGTACAATACAGTTTTTCCTTGCCGATATCTCTCTTTGGCAAAGAGATAGGCATTGGAAAATTCAGGGCTATAACGTGTAGATGAAGCACTAACAGGAGGCTTTAAAATTTTCATTCTAGTGTCTTTCGTTTGGGAGAAAAATGCAAAGGTACAATACAGCTTTTCCTTGCCAATATCTCTCTTTTGCAAAGAGCTAGGAATTGGAAAATTCAGGGCTATAACGTGTAGATGAAGCACTAACAGGAGGCTTTAAAATTTTCATTCTAGTGTCTTTCGTTTGGGAGAAAAATGCAAAAGTACAATGCAGCTTTTCCTTGCCGATATCTCTCTTTTGCAAAGAGATAGGCATTGGAAAATGCAGGGCTATAACATGTAGATGAAGCACTAACAGGAGGCTTTAAAATTTTCATTCTAGTGTCTTTCGTTTGGGAGAAAAATGCAAAGGTACAATACAGCATTTCCTTGCCGATATCTCTCTTTTGTAAAGAGATAGGCATTGGAAAATTCAGGGCTATTACGTGTAGATGAAGCACTAACAGGAGGCTTTAAAATTTTCATTCTAGTGTCTTTCGTTTGGGAGAAAAATGCAAAAGTACAATGCAGCTTTTCCTTGCCGATATCTCACTTTTGCAAAGAGATAGGCATTGGAAAATGCAGGGCTATAACGTGTAGATGAAGCACTAACAGGAGGCTTTAAAATTTTCATTCTAGTGTCTTTCGTTTGGGAGAAAAATGCAAAAGTACAATGCAGCTTTTCCTTGCCGATATCTCTCTTTTGCAAAGAGGTAGGCATTGGAAAATGCAGGGCTATAACGTGTAGATGAAGCACTAACAGGAGGCTTTAAAATTTTCATTCTAGTGTCTTTCGTTTGGGAGAAAAATGCAAAGGTACAATACAGCATTTCCTTGCCGATATCTCTCTTTTGCAAAGAGATAGGCATTGGAAAATTCAGGGCTATAACGTGTAGATGAAGCACTAACAGGAGGCTTTAACATTTTTATTCTAGTGTCCTTCGTTTGGGAGAAAAATGCAAAGGTACAATACAGCTTTTCCTTGCCGATATCTCTCTTTTGCAAAGAGATAGGCATTGGAAAATTCAGGGCTATAACGTGTAGATGAAGCACTAACAGGAGGCTTTAAAATTTTCATTCTAGTGTCTTTCGTTTGGGAGAAAAATGCAAAAGTACAATGCAGCTTTTCCTTGCCGATATCTCTCTTTTGCAAAGAGATAGGCATTGGAAAATGCAGGGCTATAACGTGTAGATGAAGCACTAACAGGAGGCTTTAAAATTTTCATTCTAGTGTCTTTCGTTTGGGAGAAAAATGCAAAAGTACAATGCAGCTTTTCCTTGCCGATATCTCTCTTTTGCAAAGAGATAGGCATTGGAAAATGCAGGGCTATAACGTGTAGATGAAGCACTAACAGGAGGCTTTAAAATTTTCATTCTAGTGTCTTTCGTTTGGGAGAAAAATGCAAAGGTACAATACAGCATTTCCTTGCCGATATCTCTCTTTTGCAAAGAGATAGGCATTGGAAAATTCAGGGCTATAACGTGTAGATTAAGCACTAACAGGAGGCTTTAAAATTTTCATTCTAGTGTCCTTCGTTTGGGAGAAAAATGCAAAGGTACAATACAGCTTTTCCTTGCCGATATCTCTCTTTTGCAAAGAGATAGGCATTGGAAAATTCAGGGCTATAACGTGTAGATGAAGCACTAATAGGAGGCTTTAAAATTTTCATTCTAGTGTCCTTCGTTTGTGAGAAAAAGGCAAAGGTACAATACAGCTTTTCCTTGCCGATATCTCTCTTTTGCAAAGAGATAGGCATTGGAAAATTCAGGGCTATAACGTGTAGATGAAGCACTAACAGGAGGCTTTAAAATTTTCATTCTAGTGTCTTTCGTTTGGGAGAAAAATGCAAAAGTACAATGCAGCTTTTCCTTGCCGATATCTCTCTTTTGCAAAGAGATAGGCATTGGAAAATGCAGGGCTATAACGTGTAGATGAAGCACTAACAGGAGGCTTTAAAATTTTCATTCTAGTGTCTTTCGTTTGGGAGAAAAATGCAAAGGTACAATACAGCATTTCCTTGCCGATATCTCTCTTTTGCAAAGAGATAGGCATTGGAAAATTCAGGGCTATAACGTGTAGATGAAGCACTAATAGGAGGCTTTAAAATTTTCATTCTAGTGTCCTTCGTTTGGGAGAAAAATGCAAAGGTACAATACAGCTTTTCCTTGCCGATATCTCTCTTTTGCAAAGAGATAGGCATTGGAAAATTCAGGGCTATAACGTGTAGATGAAGCACTAACAGGAGGCTTTAAAATTTTCATTCTAGTGTCTTTCGTTTGGGAGAAAAATGCAAAGGTACAATACAGCTTTTCCTTGCCGATATCTCTCTTTTGCAAAGAGCTAGGCATTGGAAAATTCAGAGCTATAACGTGTAGATGAAGCACTAACAGTAGGCTTTAAAATTTTCATTCTAGTGTCTTTCGTTTGGGAGAAAAATGCAAAGGTACAATACAGCTTTTCCTTGCCAATATCTCTCTTTTGCAAAGAGATAGGCATTGTAAAATTTAGGGCTATAACGTGTAGATGAAGCACTAACAGGAGGCTTTAAAATTTTCATTCTAGTGTCTTTCGTTTGGGAGAAAAATGCAAAGGTACAATACAGCTTTTCCTTGCCGATATCTCTCTTTTGCAAAGAGCTAGGCATTGGAAAATTCAGGGCTATAACGTGTAGATGAAGCACTAACAGGGGGCTTTAAAATTTTCATTCTAGTGTCCTTCGTTTGGGAGAAAAATGCAAAGGTACAATACAGCTTTTCCTTGCCAATATCTCTCTTTTGCAAAGAGCTAGGCATTGGAAAATTCAGGGCTATACCGTGTAGATGAAGCACTAACAGGAGGCTTTAAAATTTTCATTCTAGTGTCTTTCGTTTGGGAGAAAAATGCAAAGGTACAATACAGCTTTTCCTTGCCGATATCTCTCTTTTGCAAAGAGCTAGGCATTGGAAAATTCAGGGCTATAACGTGTAGATGAAGCACTAACAGGGGGCTTTAAAATTTTCATTCTAGTGTCCTTCGTTTGGGAGAAAAATGCAAAGGTACAATACAGCTTTTCCTTGCCGATATCTCTCTTTTGCAAAGAGATAGGCATTGGAAAATTCAGGGCTATAACGTGTAGATGAAGCACTAACAGGAGGCTTTAAAATTTTCATTCTAGTGTCTTTCGTTTGGGAGAAAAATGCAAAGGTACAATACAGCTTTTCCTTGCCGATATCTCTCTTTGGCAAAGAGATAGGCATTGGAAAATTCAGGGCTATAACGTGTAGATGAAGCACTAACAGGAGGCTTTAAAATTTTCATTCTAGTGTCTTTCGTTTGGGAGAAAAATGCAAAGGTACAATACAGCTTTTCCTTGCCAATATCTCTCTTTTGCAAAGAGCTAGGCATTGGAAAATTCAGGGCTATAACGTGTAGATGAAGCACTAATAGGAGGCTTTAAAATTTTCATTCTAGTGTCCTTCGTTTGGGAGAAAAAGGCAAAGGTACAATACAGCTTTTCCTTGCCGATATCTCTCTTTTGCAAAGAGATAGGCATTGGAAAATTCAGGGCTATAACGTGTAGATGAAGCACTAACAGGAGGCTTTAAAATTTTCATTCTAGTGTCCTTCGTTTGGGAGAAAAATGCAAAGGTACAATACAGCTTTTCCTTGCCGATATCTCTCTTTTGCAAAGAGATAGGCATTGGAAAATTCAGGGCTATAACGTGTAGATGAAGCACTAATAGGAGGCTTTAAAATTTTCATTCTAGTGTCCTTCGTTTGTGAGAAAAAGGCAAAGGTACAATACAGCTTTTCCTTGCCGATATCTCTCTTTTGCAAAGAGATAGGCATTGGAAAATTCAGGGCTATAACGTGTAGATGAAGCACTAACAGGAGGCTTTAAAATTTTCATTCTAGTGTCTTTCGTTTGGGAGAAAAATGCAAAAGTACAATGCAGCTTTTCCTTGCCGATATCTCTCTTTTGCAAAGAGATAGGCATTGGAAAATGCAGGGCTATAACGTGTAGATGAAGCACTAACAGGAGGCTTTAAAATTTTCATTCTAGTGTCTTTCGTTTGGGAGAAAAATGCAAAGGTACAATACAGCATTTCCTTGCCGATATCTCTCTTTTGCAAAGAGATAGGCATTGGAAAATTCAGGGCTATAACGTGTAGATGAAGCACTAATAGGAGGCTTTAAAATTTTCATTCTAGTGTCCTTCGTTTGGGAGAAAAATGCAAAGGTACAATACAGCTTTTCCTTGCCGATATCTCTCTTTTGCAAAGAGATAGGCATTGGAAAATTCAGGGCTATAACGTGTAGATGAAGCACTAACAGGAGGCTTTAAAATTTTCATTCTAGTGTCTTTCGTTTGGGAGAAAAATGCAAAGGTACAATACAGCTTTTCCTTGCCGATATCTCTCTTTTGCAAAGAGCTAGGCATTGGAAAATTCAGAGCTATAACGTGTAGATGAAGCACTAACAGTAGGCTTTAAAATTTTCATTCTAGTGTCTTTCGTTTGGGAGAAAAATGCAAAGGTACAATACAGCTTTTCCTTGCCAATATCTCTCTTTTGCAAAGAGATAGGCATTGTAAAATTTAGGGCTATAACGTGTAGATGAAGCACTAACAGGAGGCTTTAAAATTTTCATTCTAGTGTCTTTCGTTTGGGAGAAAAATGCAAAGGTACAATACAGCTTTTCCTTGCCGATATCTCTCTTTTGCAAAGAGCTAGGCATTGGAAAATTCAGGGCTATAACGTGTAGATGAAGCACTAACAGGGGGCTTTAAAATTTTCATTCTAGTGTCCTTCGTTTGGGAGAAAAATGCAAAGGTACAATACAGCTTTTCCTTGCCAATATCTCTCTTTTGCAAAGAGCTAGGCATTGGAAAATTCAGGGCTATACCGTGTAGATGAAGCACTAACAGGAGGCTTTAAAATTTTCATTCTAGTGTCTTTCGTTTGGGAGAAAAATGCAAAGGTACAATACAGCTTTTCCTTGCCGATATCTCTCTTTTGCAAAGAGCTAGGCATTGGAAAATTCAGGGCTATAACGTGTAGATGAAGCACTAACAGGGGGCTTTAAAATTTTCATTCTAGTGTCCTTCGTTTGGGAGAAAAATGCAAAGGTACAATACAGCTTTTCCTTGCCGATATCTCTCTTTTGCAAAGAGATAGGCATTGGAAAATTCAGGGCTATAACGTGTAGATGAAGCACTAACAGGAGGCTTTAAAATTTTCATTCTAGTGTCTTTCGTTTGGGAGAAAAATGCAAAGGTACAATACAGCTTTTCCTTGCCGATATCTCTCTTTGGCAAAGAGATAGGCATTGGAAAATTCAGGGCTATAACGTGTAGATGAAGCACTAACAGGAGGCTTTAAAATTTTCATTCTAGTGTCTTTCGTTTGGGAGAAAAATGCAAAGGTACAATACAGCTTTTCCTTGCCAATATCTCTCTTTTGCAAAGAGCTAGGCATTGGAAAATTCAGGGCTATAACGTGTAGATGAAGCACTAATAGGAGGCTTTAAAATTTTCATTCTAGTGTCCTTCGTTTGGGAGAAAAAGGCAAAGGTACAATACAGCTTTTCCTTGCCGATATCTCTCTTTTGCAAAGAGATAGGCATTGGAAAATTCAGGGCTATAACGTGTAGATGAAGCACTAACAGGAGGCTTTAAAATTTTCATTCTAGTGTCTTTCGTTTGGGAGAAAAATGCAAAGGTGCAATACAGCATTTCCTTGCCGATATCTCTCTTTTGCAAAGAGACAGGCATTGGAAAATTCAGGGCTATAACGTGTAGATTAAGCACTAACAGGAGGCTTTAAAATTTTCATTCTAGTGTCTTTCGTTTGGGAGAAAAATGCAAAAGTACAATGCAGCTTTTCCTTGCCGATATCTCTCTTTTGCAAAGAGATAGGCATTGGAAAATGCAGGGCTATAACGTGTAGATGAAGCACTAACAGGAGGCTTTAAAATTTTCATTCTAGTGTCTTTCGTTTGGGAGAAAAATGCAAAGGTACAATACAGCATTTCCTTGCCGATATCTCTCTGTTGCAAAGAGATAGGCATTGGAAAATGCAGCGCTATAACGTGTAGATGAAGCACTAACAGGAGGCTTTAAAATTTTCATTCTAGTGTCTTTCGTTTGGGAGAAAAATGCAAAGGTACAATACAGCTTTTCCTTGCCGATATCTCTCTTTTGCAAAGAGATAGGCATTGGAAAATTCAGGGCTATAACGTGTAGATTAAGCACTAACAGGAGGCTTTAAAATTTTCATTCTAGTGTCCTTCGTTTGGGAGAAAAATGCAAAGGTACAATACAGCTTTTCCTTGCCGATATCTCTCTTTTGCAAAGAGATAGGCATTGGAAAATTCAGGGCTATAACGTGTAGATGAAGCACTAATAGGAGGCTTTAAAATTTTCATTCTAGTGTCCTTCGTTTGGGAGAAAAAGGCAAAGGTACAATACAGCTTTTCCTTGCCGATATCTCTCTTTTGCAAAGAGATAGGCATTGGAAAATTCAGGGCTATAACGTGTAGATTAAGCACTAACAGGAGGCTTTAAAATTTTCATTCTAGTGTCTTTCGTTTGGGAGAAAAATGCAAAAGTACAATGCAGCTTTTCCTTGCCGATATCTCTCTTTTGCAAAGAGATAGGCATTGGAAAATGCAGGGCTATAACGTGTAGATGAAGCACTAACAGGAGGCTTTAAAATTTTCATTCTAGTGTCTTTCGTTTGGGAGAAAAATGCAAAGGTACAATACAGCATTTCCTTGCCGATATCTCTCTTTTGCAAAGAGATAGGCATTGGAAAATTCAGGGCTATAACGTGTAGATGAAGCACTAACAGGAGGCTTTAACATTTTTATTCTAGTGTCCTTCGTTTGGGAGAAAAATGCAAAGGTACAATACAGCTTTTCCTTGCCGATATCTCTCTTTTGCAAAGAGATAGGCATTGGAAAATTCAGGGCTATAACGTGTAGATGAAGCACTAACAGGAGGCTTTAAAATTTTCATTCTAGTGTCTTTCGTTTGGGAGAAAAATGCAAAAGTACAATGCAGCTTTTCCTTGCCGATATCTCTCTTTTGCAAAGAGATAGGCATTGGAAAATGCAGGGCTATAACGTGTAGATGAAGCACTAACAGGAGGCTTTAAAATTTTCATTCTAGTGTCTTTCGTTTGGGAGAAAAATGCAAAAGTACAATGCAGCTTTTCCTTGCCGATATCTCTCTTTTGCAAAGAGATAGGCATTGGAAAATGCAGGGCTATAACGTGTAGATGAAGCACTAACAGGAGGCTTTAAAATTTTCATTCTAGTGTCTTTCGTTTGGGAGAAAAATGCAAAGGTACAATACAGCATTTCCTTGCCGATATCTCTCTTTTGCAAAGAGATAGGCATTGGAAAATTCAGGGCTATAACGTGTAGATTAAGCACTAACAGGAGGCTTTAAAATGTTCATTCTAGTGTCCTTCGTTTGGGAGAAAAATGCAAAGGTACAATACAGCTTTTCCTTGCCGATATCTCTCTTTTGCAAAGAGATAGGCATTGGAAAATTCAGGGCTATAACGTGTAGATGAAGCACTAATAGGAGGCTTTAAAATTTTCATTCTAGTGTCTTTCGTTTGGGAGAAAAAGGCAAAGGTACAATACAGCTTTTCCTTGCCGATATCTCTCTTTTGCAAAGAGATAGGCATTGGAAAATTCAAGGCTATAACGTGTAGATGAAGCACTAACAGGAGGCTTTAAAATTTTCATTCTAGTGTCTTTCGTTTGGGAGAAAAATGCAAAAGTACAATGCAGCTTTTCCTTGCCGATATCTCTCTTTTGCAAAGAGATAGGCATTGGAAAATGCAGGGCTATAACGTGTAGATGAAGCACTAACAGGAGGCTTTAAAATTTTCATTCTAGTGTCTTTCGTTTGGGAGAAAAATGCAAAGGTACAATACAGCATTTCCTTGCCGATATCTCTCTTTTGCAAAGAGATAGGCATTGGAAAATTCAGGGCTATTACGTGTAGATGAAGCACTAACAGGAGGCTTTAAAATTTTCATTCTAGTGTCTTTCGTTTGGGAGAAAAATGCAAAAGTACAATGCAGCTTTTCCTTGCCGATATCTCTCTTTTGCAAAGAGATAGGCATTGGAAAATGCAGCGCTATAACGTGTAGATGAAGCACTAACAGGAGGCTTTAAAATTTTCATTCTAGTGTCTTTCGTTTGGGAGAAAAATGCAAAGGTACAATACAGCTTTTCCTTGCCGATATCTCTCTTTTGCAAAGAGATAGGCATTGGAAAATTCAGGGCTATAACGTGTAGATGAAGCACTAATAGGAGGCTTTAAAATTTTCATTCTAGTGTCCTTCGTTTGGGAGAAAAATGCAAAGGTACAATACAGCTTTTCCTTGCCGATATCTCTCTTTTGCAAAGAGATAGGCATTGGAAAATTCAGGGCTATAACGTGTAGATGAAGCACTAACAGGAGGCTTTAAAATTTTCATTCTAGTGTCTTTCGTTTGGGAGAAAAATGCAAAGGTACAATACAGCTTTTCCTTGCCGATATCTCTCTTTTGCAAAGAGCTAGGCATTGGAAAATTCAGAGCTATAACGTGTAGATGAAGCACTAACAGTAGGCTTTAAAATTTTCATTCTAGTGTCTTTCGTTTGGGAGAAAAATGCAAAGGTACAATACAGCTTTTCCTTGCCGATATCTCTCTTTTGCAAAGAGATAGGCATTGGAAAATTCAGGGCTATAACGTGTAGATGAAGCACTAACAGGAGGCTTTAAAATTTTCATTCTAGTGTCTTTCGTTTGGGAGAAAAATGCAAAGGTACAATACAGCTTTTCCTTGCCGATATCTCTCTTTTGCAAAGAGCTAGGCATTGGAAAATTCAGGGCTATAACGTGTAGATGAAGCACTAACAGTAGGCTTTAAAATTTTCATTCTAGTGTCTTTCGTTTGGGAGAAAAATGCAAAGGTGCAATACAGCATTTCCTTGCCGATATCTCTCTTTTGCAAAGAGACAGGCATTGGAAAATTCAGGGCTATAACGTGTAGATTAAGCACTAACAGGAGGCTTTAAAATTTTCATTCTAGTGTCTTTCGTTTGGGAGAAAAATGCAAAAGTACAATGCAGCTTTTCCTTGCCGATATCTCTCTTTTGCAAAGAGATAGGCATTGGAAAATGCAGGGCTATAACGTGTAGATGAAGCACTAACAGGAGGCTTTAAAATTTTCATTCTAGTGTCTTTCGTTTGGGAGAAAAATGCAAAGGTACAATACAGCTTTTCCTTGCCGATATCTCTCTTTTGCAAAGAGCTAGGCATTGGAAAATTCAGAGCTATAACGTGTAGATGAAGCACTAACAGTAGGCTTTAAAATTTTCATTCTAGTGTCTTTCGTTTGGGAGAAAAATGCAAAGGTACAATACAGCTTTTCCTTGCCAATATCTCTCTTTTGCAAAGAGCTAGGAATTGGAAAATTCAGGGCTATAACGTGTAGATGAAGCACTAACAGGAGGCTTTAAAATTTTCATTCTAGTGTCTTTCGTTTGGGAGAAAAATGCAAAAGTACAATGCAGCTTTTCCTTGCCGATATCTCTCTTTTGCAAAGAGATAGGCATTGGAAAATGCAGGGCTATAACATGTAGATGAAGCACTAACAGGAGGCTTTAAAATTTTCATTCTAGTGTCTTTCGTTTGGGAGAAAAATGCAAAGGTACAATACAGCATTTCCTTGCCGATATCTCTCTTTTGTAAAGAGATAGGCATTGGAAAATTCAGGGCTATTACGTGTAGATGAAGCACTAACAGGAGGCTTTAAAATTTTCATTCTAGTGTCTTTCGTTTGGGAGAAAAATGCAAAAGTACAATGCAGCTTTTCCTTGCCGATATCTCACTTTTGCAAAGAGATAGGCATTGGAAAATGCAGGGCTATAACGTGTAGATGAAGCACTAACAGGAGGCTTTAAAATTTTCATTCTAGTGTCTTTCGTTTGGGAGAAAAATGCAAAAGTACAATGCAGCTTTTCCTTGCCGATATCTCTCTTTTGCAAAGAGGTAGGCATTGGAAAATGCAGGGCTATAACGTGTAGATGAAGCACTAACAGGAGGCTTTAAAATTTTCATTCTAGTGTCTTTCGTTTGGGAGAAAAATGCAAAGGTACAATACAGCATTTCCTTGCCGATATCTCTCTTTTGCAAAGAGATAGGCATTGGAAAATTCAGGGCTATAACGTGTAGATGAAGCACTAACAGGAGGCTTTAACATTTTTATTCTAGTGTCCTTCGTTTGGGAGAAAAATGCAAAGGTACAATACAGCTTTTCCTTGCCGATATCTCTCTTTTGCAAAGAGATAGGCATTGGAAAATTCAGGGCTATAACGTGTAGATGAAGCACTAACAGGAGGCTTTAAAATTTTCATTCTAGTGTCTTTCGTTTGGGAGAAAAATGCAAAAGTACAATGCAGCTTTTCCTTGCCGATATCTCTCTTTTGCAAAGAGATAGGCATTGGAAAATGCAGGGCTATAACGTGTAGATGAAGCACTAACAGGAGGCTTTAAAATTTTCATTCTAGTGTCTTTCGTTTGGGAGAAAAATGCAAAAGTACAATGCAGCTTTTCCTTGCCGATATCTCTCTTTTGCAAAGAGATAGGCATTGGAAAATGCAGGGCTATAACGTGTAGATGAAGCACTAACAGGAGGCTTTAAAATTTTCATTCTAGTGTCTTTCGTTTGGGAGAAAAATGCAAAGGTACAATACAGCATTTCCTTGCCGATATCTCTCTTTTGCAAAGAGATAGGCATTGGAAAATTCAGGGCTATAACGTGTAGATTAAGCACTAACAGGAGGCTTTAAAATTTTCATTCTAGTGTCCTTCGTTTGGGAGAAAAATGCAAAGGTACAATACAGCTTTTCCTTGCCGATATCTCTCTTTTGCAAAGAGATAGGCATTGG
Organism: Pseudophryne corroboree; assembly: GCF_028390025.1. NCBI lineage: Eukaryota > Metazoa > Chordata > Amphibia > Anura > Myobatrachidae > Pseudophryne > Pseudophryne corroboree. Next base: position 469,997 of record NW_026970083.1, on the reverse strand, counting down.
AAAATTCAGGGCTATAACGTGTAGATGAAGCACTAATAGGAGGCTTTAAAATTTTCATTCTAGTGTCCTTCGTTTGTGAGAAAAAGGCAAAGGTACAATACAGCTTTTCCTTGCCGATATCTCTCTTTTGCAAAGAGATAGGCATTGGAAAATTCAGGGCTATAACGTGTAGATGAAGCACTAACAGGAGGCTTTAAAATTTTCATTCTAGTGTCTTTCGTTTGGGAGAAAAATGCAAAAGTACAATGCAGCTTTTCCTTGCCGATATCTCTCTTTTGCAAAGAGATAGGCATTGGAAAATGCAGGGCTATAACGTGTAGATGAAGCACTAACAGGAGGCTTTAAAATTTTCATTCTAGTGTCTTTCGTTTGGGAGAAAAATGCAAAGGTACAATACAGCATTTCCTTGCCGATATCTCTCTTTTGCAAAGAGATAGGCATTGGAAAATTCAGGGCTATAACGTGTAGATGAAGCACTAATAGGAGGCTTTAAAATTTTCATTCTAGTGTCCTTCGTTTGGGAGAAAAATGCAAAGGTACAATACAGCTTTTCCTTGCCGATATCTCTCTTTTGCAAAGAGATAGGCATTGGAAAATTCAGGGCTATAACGTGTAGATGAAGCACTAACAGGAGGCTTTAAAATTTTCATTCTAGTGTCTTTCGTTTGGGAGAAAAATGCAAAGGTACAATACAGCTTTTCCTTGCCGATATCTCTCTTTTGCAAAGAGCTAGGCATTGGAAAATTCAGAGCTATAACGTGTAGATGAAGCACTAACAGTAGGCTTTAAAATTTTCATTCTAGTGTCTTTCGTTTGGGAGAAAAATGCAAAGGTACAATACAGCTTTTCCTTGCCAATATCTCTCTTTTGCAAAGAGATAGGCATTGTAAAATTTAGGGCTATAACGTGTAGATGAAGCACTAACAGGAGGCTTTAAAATTTTCATTCTAGTGTCTTTCGTTTGGGAGAAAAATGCAAAGGTACAATACAGCTTTTCCTTGCCGATATCTCTCTTTTGCAAAGAGCTAGGCATTGGAAAATTCAGGGCTATAACGTGTAGATGAAGCACTAACAGGGGGCTTTAAAATTTTCATTCTAGTGTCCTTCGTTTGGGAGAAAAATGCAAAGGTACAATACAGCTTTTCCTTGCCAATATCTCTCTTTTGCAAAGAGCTAGGCATTGGAAAATTCAGGGCTATACCGTGTAGATGAAGCACTAACAGGAGGCTTTAAAATTTTCATTCTAGTGTCTTTCGTTTGGGAGAAAAATGCAAAGGTACAATACAGCTTTTCCTTGCCGATATCTCTCTTTTGCAAAGAGCTAGGCATTGGAAAATTCAGGGCTATAACGTGTAGATGAAGCACTAACAGGGGGCTTTAAAATTTTCATTCTAGTGTCCTTCGTTTGGGAGAAAAATGCAAAGGTACAATACAGCTTTTCCTTGCCGATATCTCTCTTTTGCAAAGAGATAGGCATTGGAAAATTCAGGGCTATAACGTGTAGATGAAGCACTAACAGGAGGCTTTAAAATTTTCATTCTAGTGTCTTTCGTTTGGGAGAAAAATGCAAAGGTACAATACAGCTTTTCCTTGCCGATATCTCTCTTTGGCAAAGAGATAGGCATTGGAAAATTCAGGGCTATAACGTGTAGATGAAGCACTAACAGGAGGCTTTAAAATTTTCATTCTAGTGTCTTTCGTTTGGGAGAAAAATGCAAAGGTACAATACAGCTTTTCCTTGCCAATATCTCTCTTTTGCAAAGAGCTAGGCATTGGAAAATTCAGGGCTATAACGTGTAGATGAAGCACTAATAGGAGGCTTTAAAATTTTCATTCTAGTGTCCTTCGTTTGGGAGAAAAAGGCAAAGGTACAATACAGCTTTTCCTTGCCGATATCTCTCTTTTGCAAAGAGATAGGCATTGGAAAATTCAGGGCTATAACGTGTAGATGAAGCACTAACAGGAGGCTTTAAAATTTTCATTCTAGTGTCCTTCGTTTGGGAGAAAAATGCAAAGGTACAATACAGCTTTTCCTTGCCGATATCTCTCTTTTGCAAAGAGATAGGCATTGGAAAATTCAGGGCTATAACGTGTAGATGAAGCACTAATAGGAGGCTTTAAAATTTTCATTCTAGTGTCCTTCGTTTGTGAGAAAAAGGCAAAGGTACAATACAGCTTTTCCTTGCCGATATCTCTCTTTTGCAAAGAGATAGGCATTGGAAAATTCAGGGCTATAACGTGTAGATGAAGCACTAACAGGAGGCTTTAAAATTTTCATTCTAGTGTCTTTCGTTTGGGAGAAAAATGCAAAAGTACAATGCAGCTTTTCCTTGCCGATATCTCTCTTTTGCAAAGAGATAGGCATTGGAAAATGCAGGGCTATAACGTGTAGATGAAGCACTAACAGGAGGCTTTAAAATTTTCATTCTAGTGTCTTTCGTTTGGGAGAAAAATGCAAAGGTACAATACAGCATTTCCTTGCCGATATCTCTCTTTTGCAAAGAGATAGGCATTGGAAAATTCAGGGCTATAACGTGTAGATGAAGCACTAATAGGAGGCTTTAAAATTTTCATTCTAGTGTCCTTCGTTTGGGAGAAAAATGCAAAGGTACAATACAGCTTTTCCTTGCCGATATCTCTCTTTTGCAAAGAGATAGGCATTGGAAAATTCAGGGCTATAACGTGTAGATGAAGCACTAACAGGAGGCTTTAAAATTTTCATTCTAGTGTCTTTCGTTTGGGAGAAAAATGCAAAGGTACAATACAGCTTTTCCTTGCCGATATCTCTCTTTTGCAAAGAGCTAGGCATTGGAAAATTCAGAGCTATAACGTGTAGATGAAGCACTAACAGTAGGCTTTAAAATTTTCATTCTAGTGTCTTTCGTTTGGGAGAAAAATGCAAAGGTACAATACAGCTTTTCCTTGCCAATATCTCTCTTTTGCAAAGAGATAGGCATTGTAAAATTTAGGGCTATAACGTGTAGATGAAGCACTAACAGGAGGCTTTAAAATTTTCATTCTAGTGTCTTTCGTTTGGGAGAAAAATGCAAAGGTACAATACAGCTTTTCCTTGCCGATATCTCTCTTTTGCAAAGAGCTAGGCATTGGAAAATTCAGGGCTATAACGTGTAGATGAAGCACTAACAGGGGGCTTTAAAATTTTCATTCTAGTGTCCTTCGTTTGGGAGAAAAATGCAAAGGTACAATACAGCTTTTCCTTGCCAATATCTCTCTTTTGCAAAGAGCTAGGCATTGGAAAATTCAGGGCTATACCGTGTAGATGAAGCACTAACAGGAGGCTTTAAAATTTTCATTCTAGTGTCTTTCGTTTGGGAGAAAAATGCAAAGGTACAATACAGCTTTTCCTTGCCGATATCTCTCTTTTGCAAAGAGCTAGGCATTGGAAAATTCAGGGCTATAACGTGTAGATGAAGCACTAACAGGGGGCTTTAAAATTTTCATTCTAGTGTCCTTCGTTTGGGAGAAAAATGCAAAGGTACAATACAGCTTTTCCTTGCCGATATCTCTCTTTTGCAAAGAGATAGGCATTGGAAAATTCAGGGCTATAACGTGTAGATGAAGCACTAACAGGAGGCTTTAAAATTTTCATTCTAGTGTCTTTCGTTTGGGAGAAAAATGCAAAGGTACAATACAGCTTTTCCTTGCCGATATCTCTCTTTGGCAAAGAGATAGGCATTGGAAAATTCAGGGCTATAACGTGTAGATGAAGCACTAACAGGAGGCTTTAAAATTTTCATTCTAGTGTCTTTCGTTTGGGAGAAAAATGCAAAGGTACAATACAGCTTTTCCTTGCCAATATCTCTCTTTTGCAAAGAGCTAGGCATTGGAAAATTCAGGGCTATAACGTGTAGATGAAGCACTAATAGGAGGCTTTAAAATTTTCATTCTAGTGTCCTTCGTTTGGGAGAAAAAGGCAAAGGTACAATACAGCTTTTCCTTGCCGATATCTCTCTTTTGCAAAGAGATAGGCATTGGAAAATTCAGGGCTATAACGTGTAGATGAAGCACTAACAGGAGGCTTTAAAATTTTCATTCTAGTGTCTTTCGTTTGGGAGAAAAATGCAAAGGTGCAATACAGCATTTCCTTGCCGATATCTCTCTTTTGCAAAGAGACAGGCATTGGAAAATTCAGGGCTATAACGTGTAGATTAAGCACTAACAGGAGGCTTTAAAATTTTCATTCTAGTGTCTTTCGTTTGGGAGAAAAATGCAAAAGTACAATGCAGCTTTTCCTTGCCGATATCTCTCTTTTGCAAAGAGATAGGCATTGGAAAATGCAGGGCTATAACGTGTAGATGAAGCACTAACAGGAGGCTTTAAAATTTTCATTCTAGTGTCTTTCGTTTGGGAGAAAAATGCAAAGGTACAATACAGCATTTCCTTGCCGATATCTCTCTGTTGCAAAGAGATAGGCATTGGAAAATGCAGCGCTATAACGTGTAGATGAAGCACTAACAGGAGGCTTTAAAATTTTCATTCTAGTGTCTTTCGTTTGGGAGAAAAATGCAAAGGTACAATACAGCTTTTCCTTGCCGATATCTCTCTTTTGCAAAGAGATAGGCATTGGAAAATTCAGGGCTATAACGTGTAGATTAAGCACTAACAGGAGGCTTTAAAATTTTCATTCTAGTGTCCTTCGTTTGGGAGAAAAATGCAAAGGTACAATACAGCTTTTCCTTGCCGATATCTCTCTTTTGCAAAGAGATAGGCATTGGAAAATTCAGGGCTATAACGTGTAGATGAAGCACTAATAGGAGGCTTTAAAATTTTCATTCTAGTGTCCTTCGTTTGGGAGAAAAAGGCAAAGGTACAATACAGCTTTTCCTTGCCGATATCTCTCTTTTGCAAAGAGATAGGCATTGGAAAATTCAGGGCTATAACGTGTAGATTAAGCACTAACAGGAGGCTTTAAAATTTTCATTCTAGTGTCTTTCGTTTGGGAGAAAAATGCAAAAGTACAATGCAGCTTTTCCTTGCCGATATCTCTCTTTTGCAAAGAGATAGGCATTGGAAAATGCAGGGCTATAACGTGTAGATGAAGCACTAACAGGAGGCTTTAAAATTTTCATTCTAGTGTCTTTCGTTTGGGAGAAAAATGCAAAGGTACAATACAGCATTTCCTTGCCGATATCTCTCTTTTGCAAAGAGATAGGCATTGGAAAATTCAGGGCTATAACGTGTAGATGAAGCACTAACAGGAGGCTTTAACATTTTTATTCTAGTGTCCTTCGTTTGGGAGAAAAATGCAAAGGTACAATACAGCTTTTCCTTGCCGATATCTCTCTTTTGCAAAGAGATAGGCATTGGAAAATTCAGGGCTATAACGTGTAGATGAAGCACTAACAGGAGGCTTTAAAATTTTCATTCTAGTGTCTTTCGTTTGGGAGAAAAATGCAAAAGTACAATGCAGCTTTTCCTTGCCGATATCTCTCTTTTGCAAAGAGATAGGCATTGGAAAATGCAGGGCTATAACGTGTAGATGAAGCACTAACAGGAGGCTTTAAAATTTTCATTCTAGTGTCTTTCGTTTGGGAGAAAAATGCAAAAGTACAATGCAGCTTTTCCTTGCCGATATCTCTCTTTTGCAAAGAGATAGGCATTGGAAAATGCAGGGCTATAACGTGTAGATGAAGCACTAACAGGAGGCTTTAAAATTTTCATTCTAGTGTCTTTCGTTTGGGAGAAAAATGCAAAGGTACAATACAGCATTTCCTTGCCGATATCTCTCTTTTGCAAAGAGATAGGCATTGGAAAATTCAGGGCTATAACGTGTAGATTAAGCACTAACAGGAGGCTTTAAAATGTTCATTCTAGTGTCCTTCGTTTGGGAGAAAAATGCAAAGGTACAATACAGCTTTTCCTTGCCGATATCTCTCTTTTGCAAAGAGATAGGCATTGGAAAATTCAGGGCTATAACGTGTAGATGAAGCACTAATAGGAGGCTTTAAAATTTTCATTCTAGTGTCTTTCGTTTGGGAGAAAAAGGCAAAGGTACAATACAGCTTTTCCTTGCCGATATCTCTCTTTTGCAAAGAGATAGGCATTGGAAAATTCAAGGCTATAACGTGTAGATGAAGCACTAACAGGAGGCTTTAAAATTTTCATTCTAGTGTCTTTCGTTTGGGAGAAAAATGCAAAAGTACAATGCAGCTTTTCCTTGCCGATATCTCTCTTTTGCAAAGAGATAGGCATTGGAAAATGCAGGGCTATAACGTGTAGATGAAGCACTAACAGGAGGCTTTAAAATTTTCATTCTAGTGTCTTTCGTTTGGGAGAAAAATGCAAAGGTACAATACAGCATTTCCTTGCCGATATCTCTCTTTTGCAAAGAGATAGGCATTGGAAAATTCAGGGCTATTACGTGTAGATGAAGCACTAACAGGAGGCTTTAAAATTTTCATTCTAGTGTCTTTCGTTTGGGAGAAAAATGCAAAAGTACAATGCAGCTTTTCCTTGCCGATATCTCTCTTTTGCAAAGAGATAGGCATTGGAAAATGCAGCGCTATAACGTGTAGATGAAGCACTAACAGGAGGCTTTAAAATTTTCATTCTAGTGTCTTTCGTTTGGGAGAAAAATGCAAAGGTACAATACAGCTTTTCCTTGCCGATATCTCTCTTTTGCAAAGAGATAGGCATTGGAAAATTCAGGGCTATAACGTGTAGATGAAGCACTAATAGGAGGCTTTAAAATTTTCATTCTAGTGTCCTTCGTTTGGGAGAAAAATGCAAAGGTACAATACAGCTTTTCCTTGCCGATATCTCTCTTTTGCAAAGAGATAGGCATTGGAAAATTCAGGGCTATAACGTGTAGATGAAGCACTAACAGGAGGCTTTAAAATTTTCATTCTAGTGTCTTTCGTTTGGGAGAAAAATGCAAAGGTACAATACAGCTTTTCCTTGCCGATATCTCTCTTTTGCAAAGAGCTAGGCATTGGAAAATTCAGAGCTATAACGTGTAGATGAAGCACTAACAGTAGGCTTTAAAATTTTCATTCTAGTGTCTTTCGTTTGGGAGAAAAATGCAAAGGTACAATACAGCTTTTCCTTGCCGATATCTCTCTTTTGCAAAGAGATAGGCATTGGAAAATTCAGGGCTATAACGTGTAGATGAAGCACTAACAGGAGGCTTTAAAATTTTCATTCTAGTGTCTTTCGTTTGGGAGAAAAATGCAAAGGTACAATACAGCTTTTCCTTGCCGATATCTCTCTTTTGCAAAGAGCTAGGCATTGGAAAATTCAGGGCTATAACGTGTAGATGAAGCACTAACAGTAGGCTTTAAAATTTTCATTCTAGTGTCTTTCGTTTGGGAGAAAAATGCAAAGGTACAATACAGTTTTTCCTTGCCGATATCTCTCTTTTGCAAAGAGATAGGCATTGGAAAATTCAGGGCTATAACGTGTAGATGAAGCACTAACAGGAGGCTTTAAAATTTTCATTCTAGTTTCCTTCGTTTGGGAGAAAAATGCAAAGGTACAATACAGCTTTTCCTTGCCAATATCTCTCTTTTGCAAAGAGCTAGGCATTGGAAAATTCAGGGCTATACCGTGTAGATGAAGCACTAACAGGAGGCTTTTAAATTTTCATTCTAGTGTCCTTCGTTTTTGAGAAAAATGCAAAGGTACAATACAGCTTTTCCTTGCCGATATCTCTCTTTTGCAAAGAGATAGGCATTGGAAAATTCAGGGCTATAACGTGTAGATGAAGCACTAACAGGAGGCTTTAAAATTTTCATTCTAGTGTCTTTCGTTTGGGAGAAAAATGCAAAGGTACAATACAGTTTTTCCTTGCCGATATCTCTCTTTGGCAAAGAGATAGGCATTGGAAAATTCAGGGCTATAACGTGTAGATGAAGCACTAACAGGAGGCTTTAAAATTTTCATTCTAGTGTCTTTCGTTTGGGAGAAAACTGCAAAGGTACAATACAGCTTTTCCTTGCCAATATCTCTCTTTTGCAAAGAGCTAGGCATTGGAAAATTCAGGGCTATAACGTGTAGATGAAGCACTAATAGGAGGCTTTAAAATTTTCATTCTAGTGTCCTTCGTTTGGGAGAAAAAGGCAAAGGTACAATACAGCTTTTCCTTGCCGATATCTCTCTTTTGCAAAGAGATAGGCATTGGAAAATTCAGGGCTATAACGTGTAGATGAAGCACTAACAGGAGGCTTTAAAATTTTCATTCTATTGTCTTTCGTTTGGGAGAAAAATGCAAAAGTACAATGCAGCTTTTCCTTGCCGATATCTCTCTTTTGCAAAGAGATAGGCATTGGAAAATGCAGGGCTATAACGTGTAGATGAAGCACTAACAGGAGGCTTTAACATTTTCATTCTAGTGTCTTTCGTTTGGGAGAAAAATGCAAAGGTACAATACAGCATTTCCTTGCCGATATCTCTCTTTTGCAAAGAGATAGGCATTGGAAAATTCAGGGCTATTACGTGTAGATGAAGCACTAACAGGAGGCTTTAAATTTTTCATTCTAGTGTCTTTCGTTTGGGAGAAAAATGCAAAAGTACAATGCAGCTTTTCCTTGCCGATATCTCTCTTTTGCAAAGAGATAGGCATTGGAAAATGCAGCGCTATAACGTGTAGATGAAGCACTAACAGGAGGCTTTAAAATTTTCATTCTAGTGTCTTTCGTTTGGGAGAAAAATGCAAAGTTACAATACAGCTTTTCCTTGCCGATATCTCTCTTTTGCAAAGAGATAGGCATTGGAAAATTCAGGGCTATAACGTGTAGATGAAGCACTAATAGGAGGCTTTAAAATTTTCATTCTAGTGTCCTTCGTTTGGGAGAAAAATGCAAAGGTACAATACAGCTTTTCCTTGCCGATATCTCTCTTTTGCAAAGAGATAGGCATTGGAAAATTCAGGGCTATAACGTGTAGATGAAGCACTAACAGGAGGCTTTAAAATTTTCATTCTAGTGTCTTTCGTTTGGGAGAAAAATGCAAAGGTACAATACAGCTTTTCCTTGCCGATATCTCTCTTTTGCAAAGAGCTAGGCATTGGAAAATTCAGAGCTATAACGTGTAGATGAAGCACTAACAGTAGGCTTTAAAATTTTCATTCTAGTGTCTTTCGTTTGGGAGAAAAATGCAAAGGTACAATACAGCTTTTCCTTGCCAATATCTCTCTTTTGCAAAGAGATAGGCATTGGAAAATGCAGGGCTATAACGTGTAGATGAAGCACTAACAGGAGGCTTTAAAATTTTCATTCTAGTGTCTTTCGTTTGGGAGAAAAATGCAAAGGTACAATACAGCTTTTCCTTGCCGATATCTCTCTTTTGCAAAGAGCTAGGCATTGGAAAATTCAGGGCTATAACGTGTAGATGAAGCACTAACAGGAGGCTTTAAAATTTTCATTCTAGTGTCCTTCGTTTGGGAGAAAAATGCAAAGGTACAATACAGCTTTTCCTTGCCAATATCTCTCTTTTGCAAAGAGCTAGGCATTGGAAAATTCAGGGCTATACCGTGTAGATGAAGCACTAACAGGAGGCTTTTAAATTTTCATTCTAGTGTCCTTCGTTTGGGAGAAAAATGCAAAGGTACAATACAGCTTTTCCTTGCCGATATCTCTCTTTTGCAAAGAGATAGGCATTGGAAAATTCAGGGCTATAACGTGTAGATGAAGCACTAACAGGAGGCTTTAAAATTTTCATTCTAGTGTCTTTCGTTTGGGAGAAAAATGCAAAGGTACAATACAGCTTTTCCTTGCCGATATCTCTCTTTTGCAAAGAGCTAGGCATTGGAAAATTCAGGGCTATAACGTGTAGATGAAGCACTAACAGTAGGCTTTAAAATTTTCATTCTAGTGTCTTTCGTTTGGGAGAAAAATGCAAAGGTACAATACAGTTTTTCCTTGCCGATATCTCTCTTTTGCAAAGAGATAGGCATTGGAAAATTCAGGGCTATACCGTGTAGATGAAGCACTAACAGGAGGCTTTTAAATTTTCATTCTAGTGTCCTTCGTTTGGGAGAAAAATGCAAAGGTACAATACAGCTTTTCCTTGCCGATATCTCTCTTTTGCAAAGAGATAGGCATTGGAAAATTCAGGGCTATAACGTGTAGATGAAGCACTAACAGGAGGCTTTAAAATTTTCATTCTAGTGTCTTTCGTTTGGGAGAAAAATGCAAAGGTACAATACAGTTTTTCCTTGCCGATATCTCTCTTTGGCAAAGAGATAGGCATTGGAAAATTCAGGGCTATAACGTGTAGATGAAGCACTAACAGGAGGCTTTAAAATTTTCATTCTAGTGTCTTTCGTTTGGGAGAAAAATGCAAAGGTACAATACAGCTTTTCCTTGCCAATATCTCTCTTTTGCAAAGAGCTAGGAATTGGAAAATTCAGGGCTATAACGTGTAGATGAAGCACTAACAGGAGGCTTTAAAATTTTCATTCTAGTGTCTTTCGTTTGGGAGAAAAATGCAAAAGTACAATGCAGCTTTTCCTTGCCGATATCTCTCTTTTGCAAAGAGATAGGCATTGGAAAATGCAGGGCTATAACGTGTAAATGAAGCACTAACAGGAGGCTTTAAAATTTTCATTCTAGTGTCTTTCGTTTGGGAGAAAAATGCAAAGGTACAATACAGCTTTTCCTTGCCGATATCTCTCTTTTGCAAAGAGATAGGCATTGGAAAATGCAGGGCTATAACGTGTAGATGAAGCACTAACAGGAGGCTTTAAAATTTTCATTCTAGTGTCTTTCGTTTGGGAGAAAAATGCAAAGGTACAATGCAGCTTTTCCTTGCCGATATCTCTCTTTTGCAAAGAGATAGGCATTGGAAAATGCAGCGCTATAACGTGTAGATGAAGCACTAACAGGAGGCTTTAAAATTTTCATTCTAGTGTCTTTCGTTTGGGAGAAAAATGCAAAGTTACAATACAGCTTTTCCTTGCCGATATCTCTCTTTTGCAAAGAGATAGGCATTGGAAAATTCAGGGCTATAACGTGTAGATGAAGCACTAATAGGAGGCTTTAAAATTTTCATTCTAGTGTCCTTCGTTTGGGAGAAAAATGCAAAGGTACAATACAGCTTTTCCTTGCCGATATCTCTCTTTTGCAAAGAGATAGGCATTGGAAAATTCAGGGCTATAACGTGTAGATGAAGCACTAACAGGAGGCTTTAAAATTTTCATTCTAGTGTCTTTCGTTTGGGAGAAAAATGCAAAGGTACAATACAGCTTTTCCTTGCCGATATCTCTCTTTTGCAAAGAGCTAGGCATTGGAAAATTCAGAGCTATAACGTGTAGATGAAGCACTAACAGTAGGCTTTAAAATTTTCATTCTAGTGTCTTTCGTTTGGGAGAAAAATGCAAAGGTACAATACAGCTTTTCCTTGCCAATATCTCTCTTTTGCAAAGAGATAGGCATTGGAAAATGCAGGGCTATAACGTGTAGATGAAGCACTAACAGGAGGCTTTAAAATTTTCATTCTAGTGTCTTTCGTTTGGGAGAAAAATGCAAAGGTACAATACAGCTTTTCCTTGCCGATATCTCTCTTTTGCAAAGAGCTAGGCATTGGAAAATTCAGGGCTATAACGTGTAGATGAAGCACTAACAGGAGGCTTTAAAATTTTCATTCTAGTGTCCTTCGTTTGGGAGAAAAATGCAAAGGTACAATACAGCTTTTCCTTGCCAATATCTCTCTTTTGCAAAGAGCTAGGCATTGGAAAATTCAGGGCTATACCGTGTAGATGAAGCACTAACAGGAGGCTTTTAAATTTTCATTCTAGTGTCCTTCGTTTGGGAGAAAAATGCAAAGGTACAATACAGCTTTTCCTTGCCGATATCTCTCTTTTGCAAAGAGATAGGCATTGGAAAATTCAGGGCTATAACGTGTAGATGAAGCACTAACAGGAGGCTTTAAAATTTTCATTCTAGTGTCTTTCGTTTGGGAGAAAAATGCAAAGGTACAATACAGCTTTTCCTTGCCGATATCTCTCTTTTGCAAAGAGCTAGGCATTGGAAAATTCAGGGCTATAACGTGTAGATGAAGCACTAACAGTAGGCTTTAAAATTTTCATTCTAGTGTCTTTCGTTTGGGAGAAAAATGCAAAGGTACAATACAGTTTTTCCTTGCCGATATCTCTCTTTTGCAAAGAGATAGGCATTGGAAAATTCAGGGCTATAACGTGTAGATGAAGCACTAACAGGAGGCTTTAAAATTTTCATTCTAGTTTCCTTCGTTTGGGAGAAAAATGCAAAGGTACAATACAGCTTTTCCTTGCCAATATCTCTCTTTTGCAAAGAGCTAGGCATTGGAAAATTCAGGGCTATACCGTGTAGATGAAGCACTAACAGGAGGCTTTTAAATTTTCATTCTAGTGTCCTTCGTTTGGGAGAAAAATGCAAAGGTACAATACAGCTTTTCCTTGCCGATATCTCTCTTTTGCAAAGAGATAGGCATTGGAAAATTCAGGGCTATAACGTGTAGATGAAGCACTAACAGGAGGCTTTAAAATTTTCATTCTAGTGTCTTTCGTTTGGGAGAAAAATGCAAAGGTACAATACAGTTTTTCCTTGCCGATATCTCTCTTTGGCAAAGAGATAGGCATTGGAAAATTCAGGGCTATAACGTGTAGATGAAGCACTAACAGGAGGCTTTAAAATTTTCATTCTAGTGTCTTTCGTTTGGGAGAAAAATGCAAAGGTACAATACAGCTTTTCCTTGCCAATATCTCTCTTTTGCAAAGAGCTAGGAATTGGAAAATTCAGGGCTATAACGTGTAGATGAAGCACTAACAGGAGGCTTTAAAATTTTCATTCTAGTGTCTTTCGTTTGGGAGAAAAATGCAAAAGTACAATGCAGCTTTTCCTTGCCGATATCTCTCTTTTGCAAAGAGATAGGCATTGGAAAATGCAGGGCTATAACGTGTAAATGAAGCACTAACAGGAGGCTTTAAAATTTTCATTCTAGTGTCTTTCGTTTGGGAGAAAAATGCAAAGGTACAATACAGCTTTTCCTTGCCGATATCTCTCTTTTGCAAAGAGATAGGCATTGGAAAATGCAGGGCTATAACGTGTAGATGAAGCACTAACAGGAGGCTTTAAAATTTTCATTCTAGTGTCTTTCGTTTGGGAGAAAAATGCAAAGGTACAATACAGCTTTTCCTTGCCGATATCTCTCTTTTGCAAAGAGCTAGGCATTGGAAAATTCAGGGCTATAACGTGTAGATGAAGCACTAACAGGAGGCTTTAAAATTTTCATTCTAGTGTCCTTCGTTTGGGAGAAAAATGCAAAGGTACAATACAGCTTTTCCTTGCCAATATCTCTCTTTTGCAAAGAGCTAGGCATTGGAAAATTCAGGGCTATACCGTGTAGATGAAGCACTAACAGGAGGCTTTTAAATTTTCATTCTAGTGTCCTTCGTTTGGGAGAAAAATGCAAAGGTACAATACAGCTTTTCCTTGCCGATATCTCTCTTTTGCAAAGAGATAGGCATTGGAAAATTCAGGGCTATAACGTGTAGATGAAGCACTAACAGGAGGCTTTAAAATTTTCATTCTAGTGTCTTTCGTTTGGGAGAAAAATGCAAAGGTACAATACAGCTTTTCCTTGCCGATATCTCTCTTTTGCAAAGAGCTAGGCATTGGAAAATTCAGGGCTATAACGTGTAGATGAAGCACTAACAGTAGGCTTTAAAATTTTCATTCTAGTGTCTTTCGTTTGGGAGAAAAATGCAAAGGTACAATACAGTTTTTCCTTGCCGATATCTCTCTTTTGCAAAGAGATAGGCATTGGAAAATTCAGGGCTATAACGTGTAGATGAAGCACTAACAGGAGGCTTTAAAATTTTCATTCTAGTTTCCTTCGTTTGGGAGAAAAATGCAAAGGTACAATACAGCTTTTCCTTGCCAATATCTCTCTTTTGCAAAGAGCTAGGCATTGGAAAATTCAGGGCTATACCGTGTAGATGAAGCACTAACAGGAGGCTTTAAAATTTTCATTCTAGTGTCTTTCGTTTGGGAGAAAAATGCAAAGGTACAATGCAGCTTTTCCTTGCCGATATCTCTCTTTTGCAAAGAGATAGGCATTGGAAAATGCAGCGCTATAACGTGTAGATGAAGCACTAACAGGAGGCTTTAAAATTTTCATTCTAGTGTCTTTCGTTTGGGAGAAAAATGCAAAGTTACAATACAGCTTTTCCTTGCCGATATCTCTCTTTTGCAAAGAGATAGGCATTGGAAAATTCAGGGCTATAACGTGTAGATGAAGCACTAATAGGAGGCTTTAAAATTTTCATTCTAGTGTCCTTCGTTTGGGAGAAAAATGCAAAGGTACAATACAGCTTTTCCTTGCCGATATCTCTCTTTTGCAAAGAGATAGGCATTGGAAAATTCAGGGCTATAACGTGTAGATGAAGCACTAACAGGAGGCTTTAAAATTTTCATTCTAGTGTCTTTCGTTTGGGAGAAAAATGCAAAGGTACAATACAGCTTTTCCTTGCCGATATCTCTCTTTTGCAAAGAGCTAGGCATTGGAAAATTCAGAGCTATAACGTGTAGATGAAGCACTAACAGTAGGCTTTAAAATTTTCATTCTAGTGTCTTTCGTTTGGGAGAAAAATGCAAAGGTACAATACAGCTTTTCCTTGCCAATATCTCTCTTTTGCAAAGAGATAGGCATTGGAAAATGCAGGGCTATAACGTGTAGATGAAGCACTAACAGGAGGCTTTAAAATTTTCATTCTAGTGTCTTTCGTTTGGGAGAAAAATGCAAAGGTACAATACAGCTTTTCCTTGCCGATATCTCTCTTTTGCAAAGAGCTAGGCATTGGAAAATTCAGGGCTATAACGTGTAGATGAAGCACTAACAGGAGGCTTTAAAATTTTCATTCTAGTGTCCTTCGTTTGGGAGAAAAATGCAAAGGTACAATACAGCTTTTCCTTGCCAATATCTCTCTTTTGCAAAGAGCTAGGCATTGGAAAATTCAGGGCTATACCGTGTAGATGAAGCACTAACAGGAGGCTTTTAAATTTTCATTCTAGTGTCCTTCGTTTGGGAGAAAAATGCAAAGGTACAATACAGCTTTTCCTTGCCGATATCTCTCTTTTGCAAAGAGATAGGCATTGGAAAATTCAGGGCTATAACGTGTAGATGAAGCACTAACAGGAGGCTTTAAAATTTTCATTCTAGTGTCTTTCGTTTGGGAGAAAAATGCAAAGGTACAATACAGCTTTTCCTTGCCGATATCTCTCTTTTGCAAAGAGCTAGGCATTGGAAAATTCAGGGCTATAACGTGTAGATGAAGCACTAACAGTAGGCTTTAAAATTTTCATTCTAGTGTCTTTCGTTTGGGAGAAAAATGCAAAGGTACAATACAGTTTTTCCTTGCCGATATCTCTCTTTTGCAAAGAGATAGGCATTGGAAAATTCAGGGCTATAACGTGTAGATGAAGCACTAACAGGAGGCTTTAAAATTTTCATTCTAGTTTCCTTCGTTTGGGAGAAAAATGCAAAGGTACAATACAGCTTTTCCTTGCCAATATCTCTCTTTTGCAAAGAGCTAGGCATTGGAAAATTCAGGGCTATACCGTGTAGATGAAGCACTAACAGGAGGCTTTTAAATTTTCATTCTAGTGTCCTTCGTTTGGGAGAAAAATGCAAAGGTACAATACAGCTTTTCCTTGCCGATATCTCTCTTTTGCAAAGAGATAGGCATTGGAAAATTCAGGGCTATAACGTGTAGATGAAGCACTAACAGGAGGCTTTAAAATTTTCATTCTAGTGTCTTTCGTTTGGGAGAAAAATGCAAAGGTACAATACAGTTTTTCCTTGCCGATATCTCTCTTTGGCAAAGAGATAGGCATTGGAAAATTCAGGGCTATAACGTGTAGATGAAGCACTAACAGGAGGCTTTAAAATTTTCATTCTAGTGTCTTTCGTTTGGGAGAAAAATGCAAAGGTACAATACAGCTTTTCCTTGCCAATATCTCTCTTTTGCAAAGAGCTAGGAATTGGAAAATTCAGGGCTATAACGTGTAGATGAAGCACTAACAGGAGGCTTTAAAATTTTCATTCTAGTGTCTTTCGTTTGGGAGAAAAATGCAAAAGTACAATGCAGCTTTTCCTTGCCGATATCTCTCTTTTGCAAAGAGATAGGCATTGGAAAATGCAGGGCTATAACGTGTAAATGAAGCACTAACAGGAGGCTTTAAAATTTTCATTCTAGTGTCTTTCGTTTGGGAGAAAAATGCAAAGGTACAATACAGCTTTTCCTTGCCGATATCTCTCTTTTGCAAAGAGATAGGCATTGGAAAATGCAGGGCTATAACGTGTAGATGAAGCACTAACAGGAGGCTTTAAAATTTTCATTCTAGTGTCTTTCGTTTGGGAGAAAAATGCAAAGGTACAATACAGCTTTTCCTTGCCGATATCTCTCTTTTGCAAAGAGCTAGGCATTGGAAAATTCAGGGCTATAACGTGTAGATGAAGCACTAACAGGAGGCTTTAAAATTTTCATTCTAGTGTCCTTCGTTTGGGAGAAAAATGCAAAGGTACAATGCAGCTTTTCCTTGCCAATATCTCTCTTTTGCAAAGAGCTAGGCATTGGAAAATTCAGGGCTATACCGTGTAGATGAAGCACTAACAGGAGGCTTTTAAATTTTCATTCTAGTGTCCTTCGTTTGGGAGAAAAATGCAAAGGTACAATACAGCTTTTCCTTGCCGATATCTCTCTTTTGCAAAGAGATAGGCATTGGAAAATTCAGGGCTATAACGTGTAGATGAAGCACTAACAGGAGGCTTTAAAATTTTCATTCTAGTGTCTTTCGTTTGGGAGAAAAATGCAAAGGTACAATACAGCTTTTCCTTGCCGATATCTCTCTTTTGCAAAGAGCTAGGCATTGGAAAATTCAGGGCTATAACGTGTAGATGAAGCACTAACAGTAGGCTTTAAAATTTTCATTCTAGTGTCTTTCGTTTGGGAGAAAAATGCAAAGGTACAATACAGTTTTTCCTTGCCGATATCTCTCTTTTGCAAAGAGATAGGCATTGGAAAATTCAGGGCTATAACGTGTAGATGAAGCACTAACAGGAGGCTTTAAAATTTTCATTCTAGTTTCCTTCGTTTGGGAGAAAAATGCAAAGGTACAATACAGCTTTTCCTTGCCAATATCTCTCTTTTGCAAAGAGCTAGGCATTGGAAAATTCAGGGCTATACCGTGTAGATGAAGCACTAACAGGAGGCTTTTAAATTTTCATTCTAGTGTCCTTCGTTTGGGAGAAAAATGCAAAGGTACAATACAGCTTTTCCTTGCCGATATCTCTCTTTTGCAAAGAGATAGGCATTGGAAAATTCAGGGCTATAACGTGTAGATGAAGCACTAACAGGAGGCTTTAAAATTTTCATTCTAGTGTCTTTCGTTTGGGAGAAAAATGCAAAGGTACAATACAGTTTTTCCTTGCCGATATCTCTCTTTGGCAAAGAGATAGGCATTGGAAAATTCAGGGCTATAACGTGTAGATGAAGCACTAACAGGAGGCTTTAAAATTTTCATTCTAGTGTCTTTCGTTTGGGAGAAAAATGCAAAGGTACAATACAGCTTTTCCTTGCCAATATCTCTCTTTTGCAAAGAGCTAGGAATTGGAAAATTCAGGGCTATAACGTGTAGATGAAGCACTAACAGGAGGCTTTAAAATTTTCATTCTAGTGTCTTTCGTTTGGGAGAAAAATGCAAAAGTACAATGCAGCTTTTCCTTGCCGATATCTCTCTTTTGCAAAGAGATAGGCATTGGAAAATGCAGGGCTATAACGTGTAAATGAAGCACTAACAGGAGGCTTTAAAATTTTCATTCTAGTGTCTTTCGTTTGGGAGAAAAATGCAAAGGTACAATACAGCATTTCCTTGCCGATATCTCTCTTTTGTAAAGAGATAGGCATTGGAAAATTCAGGGCTATTACGTGTAGATGAAGCACTAACAGGAGGCTTTAAAATTTTCATTCTAGTGTCTTTCGTTTGGGAGAAAAATGCAAAAGTACAATGCAGCTTTTCCTTGCCGATATCTCTCTTTTGCAAAGAGATAGGCATTGGAAAATGCAGGGCTATAACGTGTAGATGAAGCACTAACAGGAGGCTTTAAAATTTTCATTCTAGTGTCTTTCGTTTGGGAGAAAAATGCAAAGGTACAATACAGCATTTCCTTGCCGATATCTCTCTTTTGCAAAGAGATAGGCATTGGAAAATTCAGGGCTATAACGTGTAGATGAAGCACTAACAGGAGGCTTTAAAATTTTCATTCTAGTGTCTTTCGTTTGGGAGAAAAATGCAAAGGTACAATACAGCTTTTCCTTGCCGATATCTCTCTTTTGCAAAGAGATAGGCATTGGAAAATTCAGGGCTATAACGTGTAGATGAAGCACTAACAGGAGGCTTTAAAATTTTAATTCTAGAGTCCTTCGTTTGGGAGAAAAATGCAAAGGTACAATACAGCTTTTCCTTGCCGATATCTCTCTTTTGCAAAGAGATAGGCATTGGAAAATTCAGGGCTATAACGTGTAGATGAAGCACTAATAGGAGGCTTTAAAATTTTCATTCTAGTGTCCTTCGTTTGGGAGAAAAATGCAAAGGTACAATACAGCTTTTCCTTGCCGATATCTCTCTTTTGCAAAGAGATAGGCATTGGAAAATTCAGGGCTATAACGTGTAGATGAAGCACTAACAGGAGGCTTTAAAATTTTCATTCTAGTGTCTTTCGTTTGGGAGAAAAATGCAAAGGTACAATACAGCTTTTCCTTGCCGATATCTCTCTTTTGCAAAGAGCTAGGCATTGGAAAATTCAGGGCTATAACGTGTAGATGAAGCATTAACAGTAGGCTTTAAAATTTTCATTCTAGTGTCTTTCGTTTGGGAGAAAAATGCAAAGGTACAATACAGCTTTTCCTTGCCAATATCTCTCTTTTGCAAAGAGCTAGGCATTGGAAAATTCAGGGCTATAACGTGTAGATGAAGCACTAACAGGAGGCTTTAAAATTTTCATTCTAGTGTCTTTCGTTTAGGAGAAAAATGCAAAGGTACAATACAGTTTTTCCTTGCCAATATATCTCTTTTGCAAAGAGATAGGCATTGGAAAATTCAGGGCTATAACGTGCAGATGAAGCACTAACAGGAGGCTTTAAAATTTTCATTCTAGTGTCCTTCGTTTGGGAGAAAAATGCAAAGGTACAATACAGCTTTTCCTTGCCGATATCTCTCTTTTGCAAAGAGATAGGCATTGGAAAATTCAGGGCTATAACGTGTAGATGAAGCACTAATAGGAGGCTTTAAAATTTTCATTCTAGTGTCCTTCGTTTGGGAGAAAAATGCAAAGGTACAATACAGCTTTTCCTTGCCGATATCTCCCTTTTGCAAAGAGATAGGCATTGGAAAATTCAGGGCTATAACGTGTAGATGAAGCACTAACAGGAGGCTTTAAAATTTTCATTCTAGTGTCTTTCGTTTGGGAGAAAAATGCAAAGGTACAATACAGCTTTTCCTTGCCGATATCTCTCTTTTGCAAAGAGCTAGGCATTTGAAAATTCAGGGCTATAACGGGTAGATGAAGCATTAACAGTAGGCTTTAAAATTTTCATTCTAGTGTCTTTCGTTTGGGAGAAAAATGCAAAGGTACAATACAGCTTTTCCTTGCCAATATCTCTCTTTTGCAAAGAGCTAGGCATTGGAAAATTCAGGGCTATAACGTGTAGATGAAGCACTTACAGGAGGCTTTAAAATTTTCATTCTAGTGTCTTTCGTTTAGGAGAAAAATGCAAAGGTACAATACAGTTTTTCCTTGCCAATATATCTCTTTTGCAAAGAGATAGGCATTGGAAAATTCAGGGCTATAACGTGCAGATGAAGCACTAACAGGAGGCTTTAAAATTTTAATTCTAGTGTCCTTCGTTTGGGAGAAAAATGCAAAGGTACAATACAGCTTTTCCTTGCCAATATCTCTCTTTTGCAAAGAGCTAGGCATTGGAAAATTCAGGGCTATACCGTGTAGATGAAGCACTAACAGGAGGCTTTTAATTTTTCATTCTAGTGTCCTTCGTTTGGGAGAAAAATGCAAAGGTACAATACAGCTTTTCCTTGCCGATATCTCTCTTTTGCAAAGAGATAGGCATTGGAAAATTCAGGGCTATAACGTGTAGATGAAGCCCTAACAGGAGGCTTTAAAATTTTCATTCTAGTGTCTTTCGTTTGGGAGAAAAATGCAAAGGTACAATACAGCTTTTCCTTGCCGATATCTCTCTTTTGCAAAGAGAAAGGCATTGGAAAATTCAGGGCTATAACGTGTAGATGAAGCACTAACAGGAGGCTTTAAAATTTTCATTCTAGTGTCCTTCGTTTGGGAGAAAAATGCAAAGGTACAATACAGCTTTTCCTTGCCGATATCTCTCTTTTGCAAAGAGATAGGCATTGGAAAATTCAGGGCTATAACGTGTAGATGAAGCACTAACAGGAGGCTTTAAAATTTTCATTCTAGTGTCTTTCGTTTGGGAGAAAAATGCAAAGGTACAATACAGTTTTTCCTTGCCAATATATCTCTTTTGCAAAGAGATAGGCATTGGAAAATTCAGGGCTATAACGTGCAGATGAAGCACTAACAGGAGGCTTTAAAATTTTCATTCTAGTGTCCTTCGTTTGGGAGAAAAATGCAAAGGTACAATACAGCTTTTCCTTGCCAATATCTCTCTTTTGCAAAGAGCTAGGCATTGGAAAATTCAGGGCTATACCGTGAAGATGAAGCACTAACAGGAGGCTTTTAAATTTTCATTCTAGTGTCCTTCGTTTGGGAGAAAAATGCAAAGGTACAATACAGCTTTTCCTTGCCGATATCTCTCTTTTGCAAAGAGATAGGCATTGGAAAATTCAGGGCTATAACGTGTAGATGAAGCACTAACAGGAGGCTTTAAAATTTTCATTCTAGTGTCTTTCGTTTGGGAGAAAAATGCAAAGGTACAATACAGCTTTTCCTTGCCGATATCTCTCTTTTGCAAAGAGATAGGCATTGGAAAATTCAGGGCTATAACGTGTAGATGAAGCACTAACAGGAGGCTTTAAAATTTTCATTCTAGTGTCCTTCGTTTGGGAGAAAAATGCAAAGGTACAATACAGCTTATTCTTGCCAATATCTCTCTTTTGCAAAGAGATAGGCATTGGAAAATTCAGGGCTATAACGTGTAGATGAAGCACTAATAGGAGGCTTTAAAATTTTCATTCTAGTGTCCTTCGTTTGGGAGAAAAATGCAAAGGTACAATACAGCTTTTCCTTGCCGATATCTCTCTTTTGCAAAGAGATAGGCATTGGAAAATTCAGGGCTATAACGTGTAGATGAAGCACTAACAGGAGGCTTTAAAATTTTCATTCTAGTGTCTTTCGTTTGGGAGAAAAATGCAAAAGTACAATGCTGCTTTTCCTTGCCGATATCTCTCTTTTGCAAAGAGATAGGCATTGGAAAATGCAGGGCTATAACGTGTAGATGAAGCACTAACAGGAGGCTTTAAAATTTTCATTCTAGTGTCTTTCGTTTGAGAGAAAAATGCAAAGGTACAATACAGCTTTTCCTTGCCAATATCTCTCTTTTCCAAAGAGCTAGGCATTGGAAAATTCAGGGCTATACCGTGTAGATGAAGCACTAACAGGAGGCTTTTAAATTTTCATTCTAGTGTCCTTCGTTTGGGAGAAAAATGCAAAGGTACAATACAGCTTTTCCTTGCCGATATCTCTCTTTTGCAAAGAGATAGGCATTGGAAAATTCAGGGCTATAACGTGTAGATGAAGCACTAACAGGAGGCTTTAAAATTTTCATTCTAGTGTCTTTCGTTTGGGAGAAAAATGCAAAGGTACAATACAGCTTTTCCTTGCCGATATCTCTCTTTTGCAAAGAGATAGGCATTGGAAAATTCAGGGCTATAACGTGTAGATGAAGCACTAACAGGAGGCTTTAAAATTTTCATTCTAGTGTCCTTCGTTTGGGAGAAAAATGCAAAGGTACAATACAGCTTTTCCTTGCCGATATCTCTCTTTTGCAAAGAGATAGGCATTGGAAAATTCAGGGCTATAACGTGTAGATGAAGCAATAACAGGAGGCTTTAAAATTTTCATTCTAGTGTCCTTCGTTTGGGAGAAAAATGCAAAGGTACAATACAGCTTTTCCTTGCCGATATCTCTCTTTTGCAAAGAGATAGGCATTGGAAAATTCAGGGCTATAACGTGTAGATGAAGCACTAATAGGAGGCTTTAAAATTTTCAATCTAGTGTCCTTCGTTTGGGAGAAAAATGCAAAGGTACAATACAGCTTTTCCTTGCCAATATCTCTCTTTTGCAAAGAGCTAGGCATTGGAAAATTCAGGGCTATAACGTGTAGATGAAGCACTAACAGGAGGCTTTAAAATTTTCATTCTAGTGTCTTTCGTTTGGGAGAAAAATGCAAAAGTACAATGCTGCTTTTCCTTGCCGATATCTCTCTTTTGCAAAGAGATAGGCATTGGAAAATGCAGGGCTATAACGTGTAGATGAAGCACTAACAGGAGGCTTTAAAATTTTCATTCTAGTGTCCTTCGTTTGGGAGAAAAATGCAAAGGTACAATACAGCTTTTCCTTGCCGATATCTCTCTTTTGCAAAGAGATAGGCATTGGAAAATTCAGGGCTATAACGTGTAGATGAAGCACTAACAGGAGGCTTTAAAATTTTCATTCTAGTGTCTTTCGTTTGGGAGAAAAATGCAAAAGTACAATGCTGCTTTTCCTTGCCGATATCTCTCTTTTGCAAAGAGATAGGCATTGGAAAATGCAGGGCTATAACGTGTAGATGAAGCACTAACAGGAGGCTTTAAAATTTTCATTCTAGTGTCTTTCGTTTGAGAGAAAAATGCAAAGGTACAATACAGCTTTTCCTTGCCAATATCTCTCTTTTCCAAAGAGCTAGGCATTGGAAAATTCAGGGCTATACCGTGTAGATGAAGCACTAACAGGAGGCTTTTAAATTTTCATTCTAGTGTCCTTCGTTTGGGAGAAAAATGCAAAGGTACAATACAGCTTTTCCTTGCCGATATCTCTCTTTTGCAAAGAGATAGGCATTGGAAAATTCAGGGCTATAACGTGTAGATGAAGCACTAACAGGAGGCTTTAAAATTTTCATTCTAGTGTCTTTCGTTTGGGAGAAAAATGCAAAGGTACAATACAGCTTTTCCTTGCCGATATCTCTCTTTTGCAAAGAGATAGGCATTGGAAAATTCAGGGCTATAACGTGTAGATGAAGCACTAACAGGAGGCTTTAAAATTTTCATTCTAGTGTCCTTCGTTTGGGAGAAAAATGCAAAGGTACAATACAGCTTTTCCTTGCCGATATCTCTCTTTTGCAAAGAGATAGGCATTGGAAAATTCAGGGCTATAACGTGTAGATGAAGCAATAACAGGAGGCTTTAAAATTTTCATTCTAGTGTCCTTCGTTTGGGAGAAAAATGCAAAGGTACAATACAGCTTTTCCTTGCCGATATCTCTCTTTTGCAAAGAGATAGGCATTGGAAAATTCAGGGCTATAACGTGTAGATGAAGCACTAATAGGAGGCTTTAAAATTTTCAATCTAGTGTCCTTCGTTTGGGAGAAAAATGCAAAGGTACAATACAGCTTTTCCTTGCCAATATCTCTCTTTTGCAAAGAGCTAGGCATTGGAAAATTCAGGGCTATAACGTGTAGATGAAGCACTAACAGGAGGCTTTAAAATTTTCATTCTAGTGTCTTTCGTTTGGGAGAAAAATGCAAAAGTACAATGCTGCTTTTCCTTGCCGATATCTCTCTTTTGCAAAGAGATAGGCATTGGAAAATGCAGGGCTATAACGTGTAGATGAAGCACTAACAGGAGGCTTTAAAATTTTCATTCTAGTGTCTTTCGTTTGGGAAAAAAATGCAAAGGTACAATACAGCTTTTCCTTGCCAATATCTCTCTTTTGCAAAGAGCTAGGCATTGGAAAATTCAGGGCTATACCGTGTAGATGAAGCACTAACAGGAGGCTTTTAAATTTTCATTCTAGTGTCCTTCGTTTGGGAGAAAAATGCAAAGGTACAATACAGCTTTTCCATGCCGATATCTCTCTTTTGCAAAGAGATAGGCATTGGAAAATTCAGGGCTATAACGTGTAGATGAAGCACTAATAGGAGGCTTTAAAATTTTCATTCTAGTGTCCTTCGTTTGGGAGAAAAATGCAAAGGTACAATACAGCTTTTCCTTGCCGATATCTCTCTTTTGCAAAGAGATAGGCATTGGAAAATTCAGGGCTATAACGTGTAGATAAAGCACTAACAGGAGGCTTTAAAATTTTCATTCTAGTGTCCTTCGTTTGGGAGAAAACTGCAAAGGTACAATACAGCTTTTCCTTGCCGATATCTCTCTTTTGCAAAGAGATAGGCATTGGAAAATTAAGGGCTATAACGTGTAGATGAAGCACTAATAGGAGGCTTTAAAATTTTCATTCTAGTGTCCTTCGTTTGGGAGAAAAATGCAAAGGTACAATACAGCTTTTCCTTGCCGATATCTCTCTTTTGCAAAGAGATAGGCATTGGAAAATTCAGGGCTATAACGTGTAGATGAAGCACTAACAGAAGGCTTTAAAATTTTAATTCTAGAGTCCTTCGTTTGGGAGAAAAATGCAAAGGTACAATACAGCTTTTCCTTGCCGATATCTCTCTTTTGCAAAGAGATAGGCATTGGAAAATTCAGGGCTATAACGTGTAGATGAAGCACTAATAGGAGGCTTTAAAATTTTCATTCTAGTGTCCTTCGTTTGGGAGAAAAATGCAAAGGTACAATACAGCTTTTCCTTGCCAATATCTCTCTTTTGCAAAGAGCTAGGCATTGGAAAATTCAGGGCTATACCGTGTAGATGAAGCACTAACAGGAGGCTTTTAATTTTCATTCTAGAGTCCTTCGTTTGGGAGAAAAATGCAAAGGTACAATACAGCTTTTCCTTGCCGATATCTCTCTTTTGCAAAGAGATAGGCATTGGAAAATTCAGGGCTATAACGTGTAGATGAAGCACTAACAGGAGGCTTTAAAATTTTCATTCTAGTGTCTTTCGTTTGGGAGAAAAATGCAAAGGTACAATACAGCTTTTCCTTGCCGATATCTCTCTTTTGCAAAGAGCTAGGCATTGGAAAATTCAGGGCTATAACGTGTAGATGAAGCATTAACAGTAGGCTTTAAAATTTTCATTCTAGTGTCTTTCGTTTGGGAGAAAAATGCAAAGGTACAATACAGCTTTTCCTTGCCAATATCTCTCTTTTGCAAAGAGCTAGGCATTGGAAAATTAAGGGCTATAACGTGTAGATGAAGCACTAACAGGAGGCTTTAAAATTTTCTTTCTAGTGTCTTTCGTTTAGGAGAAAAATGCAAAGGTACAATACAGTTTTTCCTTGCCAATATATCTCTTTTGCAAAGAGATAGGCATTGGAAAATTCAGGGCTATAACGTGCAGGTGAAGCACTAACAGGAGGCTTTAAAATTTTCATTCTAGTGTCCTTCGTTTGGGAGAAAAATGCAAAGGTACAATACAGCTTTTCCTTGCCAATATCTCTCTTTTGCAAAGAGCTAGGCATTGGAAAATTCAGGGCTATACCGTGTAGATGAAGCACTAACAGGAGGCTTTTAATTTTCATTCTAGAGTCCTTCGTTTGGGAGAAAAATGCAAAGGTACAATACAGCTTTTCCTTGCCGATATCTCTCTTTTGCAAAGAGATAGGCATTGGAAAATTCAGGGCTATAACGTGTAGATGAAGCACTAATAGGAGGCTTTAAAATTTTCATTCTAGTGTCCTTCGTTTGGGAGAAAAATGCAAAGGTACAATACAGCTTTTCCTTGCCGATATCTCTCTTTTGCAAAGAGATAGGCATTGGAAAATTCAGGGCTATAACGTGTAGATGAAGCACTAACAGGAGGCTTTAAAATTTTCATTCTAGTGTCTTTCGTTTGGGAGAAAAATGCAAAGGTACAATACAGCTTTTCCTTGCCGATATCTCTCTTTTGCAAAGAGCTAGGCATTGGAAAATTCAGGGCTATAACGTGTAGATGAAGCATTAACAGTAGGCTTTAAAATTTTCATTCTAGTGTCTTTCGTTTGGGAGAAAAATGCAAAGGTACAATACAGCTTTTCCTTGCCAATATCTCTCTTTTGCAAAGAGCTAGGCATTGGAAAATTCAGGGCTATAACGTGTAGATGAAGCACTAACAGGAGGCTTTAAAATTTTCATTCTAGTGTCTTTCGTTTAGGAGAAAAATGCAAAGGTACAATACAGTTTTTCCTTGCCAATATATCTCTTTTGCAAAGAGATAGGCATTGGAAAATTCAGGGCTATAACGTGCAGATGAAGCACTAACAGGAGGCTTTAAAATTTTCATTCTAGTGTCCTTCGTTTGGGAGAAAAATGCAAAGGTACAATACAGCTTTTCCTTGCCAATATCTCTCTTTTGCAAAGAGCTAGGCATTGGAAAATTCAGGGCTATACCGTGTAGATGAAGCACTAACAGGAGGCTTTTAATTTTTCATTCTAGTGTCCTTCGTTTTGGAGAAAAATGCAAAGGTACAATACAGCTTTTCCTTGCCGATATCTCTCTTTTGCAAAGAGAAAGGCATTGGAAAATTCAGGGCTATAACGTGTAGATGAAGCCCTAACAGGAGGCTTTAAAATTTTCATTCTAGTGTCTTTCGTTTGGGAGAAAAATGCAAAGGTACAATACAGCTTTTCCTTGCCGATATCTCTCTTTTGCAAAGAGATAGGCATTGGAAAATTCAGGGCTATAACGTGTAGATGAAGCACTAACAGGAGGCTTTAAAATTTTCATTCTAGTGTCCTTCGTTTGGGAGAAAAATGCAAAGGTACAATACAGCTTTTCCTTGCCGATATCTCTCTTTTGCAAAGAGATAGGCATTGGAAAATTCAGGGCTATAACGTGTAGATGAAGCACTAACAGGAGGCTTTAAAATTTTCATTCTAGTGTCTTTCGTTTGGGAGAAAAATGCAAAGGTACAATACAGTTTTTCCTTGCCAATATATCTCTTTTGCAAAGAGATAGGCATTGGAAAATTCAGGGCTATAACGTGCAGGTGAAGCACTAACAGGAGGCTTTAAAATTTTCATTCTAGTGTCTTTCGTTTGGGAGAAAAATGCAAAGGTACAATACAGTTTTTCCTTGCCAATATATCTCTTTTGCAAAGAGATAGGCATTGGAAAATTCAGGGCTATAACGTGCAGGTGAAGCACTAACAGGAGGCTTTAAAATTTTCATTCTAGTGTCCTTCGTTTGGGAGAAAAATGCAAAGGTACAATACAGCTTTTCCTTGCCAATATCTCTCTTTTGCAAAGAGCTAGGCATTGGAAAATTCAGGGCTATACCGTGTAGATGAAGCACTAACAGGAGGCTTTTAATTTTCATTCTAGAGTCCTTCGTTTGGGAGAAAAATGCAAAGGTACAATACAGCTTTTCCTTGCCGATATCTCTCTTTTGCAAAGAGATAGGCATTGGAAAATTCAGGGCTATAACGTGTAGATGAAGCACTAACAGGAGGCTTTAAAATTTTCATTCTAGTGTCCTTCGTTTGGGAGAAAAATGCAAAGGTACAATACAGCTTT
This sequence comes from Pseudophryne corroboree, assembly GCF_028390025.1. Taxonomy (NCBI): domain Eukaryota; kingdom Metazoa; phylum Chordata; class Amphibia; order Anura; family Myobatrachidae; genus Pseudophryne; species Pseudophryne corroboree. The sequence continues at coordinate 442,365 of NW_026970083.1, read as the reverse complement.
TCCTTGCCGATATCTCTCTTTTGCAAAGAGCTAGGCATTGGAAAATTCAGGGCTATAACGTGTAGATGAAGCATTAACAGTAGGCTTTAAAATTTTCATTCTAGTGTCTTTCGTTTGGGAGAAAAATGCAAAGGTACAATACAGCTTTTCCTTGCCAATATCTCTCTTTTGCAAAGAGCTAGGCATTGGAAAATTAAGGGCTATAACGTGTAGATGAAGCACTAACAGGAGGCTTTAAAATTTTCTTTCTAGTGTCTTTCGTTTAGGAGAAAAATGCAAAGGTACAATACAGTTTTTCCTTGCCAATATATCTCTTTTGCAAAGAGATAGGCATTGGAAAATTCAGGGCTATAACGTGCAGGTGAAGCACTAACAGGAGGCTTTAAAAATTTCATTCTAGTGTCCTTCGTTTGGGAGAAAAATGCAAAGGTACAATACAGCTTTTCCTTGCCAATATCTCTCTTTTGCAAAGAGCTAGGCATTGGAAAATTCAGGGCTATACCGTGTAGATGAAGCACTAACAGGAGGCTTTTAATTTTCATTCTAGAGTCCTTCGTTTGGGAGAAAAATGCAAAGGTACAATACAGCTTTTCCTTGCCGATATCTCTCTTTTGCAAAGAGATAGGCATTGGAAAATTCAGGGCTATAACGTGTAGATGAAGCACTAATAGGAGGCTTTAAAATTTTCATTCTAGTGTCCTTCGTTTGGGAGAAAAATGCAAAGGTACAATACAGCTTTTCCTTGCCGATATCTCTCTTTTGCAAAGAGATAGGCATTGGAAAATTCAGGGCTATAACGTGTAGATGAAGCACTAACAGGAGGCTTTAAAATTTTCATTCTAGTGTCTTTCGTTTGGGAGAAAAATGCAAAGGTACAATACAGCTTTTCCTTGCCGATATCTCTCTTTTGCAAAGAGCTAGGCATTGGAAAATTCAGGGCTATAACGTGTAGATGAAGCATTAACAGTAGGCTTTAAAATTTTCATTCTAGTGTCTTTCGTTTGGGAGAAAAATGCAAAGGTACAATACAGCTTTTCCTTGCCAATATCTCTCTTTTGCAAAGAGCTAGGCATTGGAAAATTCAGGGCTATAACGTGTAGATGAAGCACTAACAGGAGGCTTTAAAATTTTCATTCTAGTGTCTTTCGTTTAGGAGAAAAATGCAAAGGTACAATACAGTTTTTCCTTGCCAATATATCTCTTTTGCAAAGAGATAGGCATTGGAAAATTCAGGGCTATAACGTGCAGATGAAGCACTAACAGGAGGCTTTAAAATTTTCATTCTAGTGTCCTTCGTTTGGGAGAAAAATGCAAAGGTACAATACAGCTTTTCCTTGCCAATATCTCTCTTTTGCAAAGAGCTAGGCATTGGAAAATTCAGGGCTATACCGTGTAGATGAAGCACTAACAGGAGGCTTTTAATTTTTCATTCTAGTGTCCTTCGTTTGGGAGAAAAATGCAAAGGTACAATACAGCTTTTCCTTGCCGATATCTCTCTTTTGCAAAGAGATAGGCATTGGAAAATTCAGGGCTATAACGTGTAGATGAAGCCCTAACAGGAGGCTTTAAAATTTTCATTCTAGTGTCTTTCGTTTGGGAGAAAAATGCAAAGGTACAATACAGCTTTTCCTTGCCGATATCTCTCTTTTGCAAAGAGATAGGCATTGGAAAATTCAGGGCTATAACGTGTAGATGAAGCACTAACAGGAGGCTTTAAAATTTTCATTCTAGTGTCTTTCGTTTGGGAGAAAAATGCAAAGGTACAATACAGCTTTTCCTTGCCGATATCTCTCTTTTGCAAAGAGATAGGCATTGGAAAATTCAGGGCTATAACGTGTAGATGAAGCACTAACAGGAGGCTTTAAAATTTTCATTCTAGTGTCCTTCGTTTGGGAGAAAAATGCAAAGGTACAATACAGCTTTTCCTTGCCGATATCTCTCTTTTGCAAAGAGATAGGCATTGGAAAATTCAGGGCTATAACGTGTAGATGAAGCACTAACAGGAGGCTTTAAAATTTTCATTCTAGTGTCTTTCGTTTGGGAGAAAAATGCAAAGGTACAATACAGCTTTTCCTTGCCGATATCTCTCTTTTGCAAAGAGCTAGGCATTGGAAAATTCAGGGCTATAACGTGTAGATGAAGCATTAACAGTAGGCTTTAAAATTTTCATTCTAGTGTCTTTCGTTTGGGAGAAAAATGCAAAGGTACAATACAGCTTTTCCTTGCCAATATCTCTCTTTTGCAAAGAGCTAGGCATTGGAAAATTCAGGGCTATAACGTGTAGATGAAGCACTAACAGGAGGCTTTAAAATTTTCATTCTAGTGTCTTTCGTTTAGGAGAAAAATGCAAAGGTACAATACAGTTTTTCCTTGCCAATATATCTCTTTTGCAAAGAGATAGGCATTGGAAAATTCAGGGCTATAACGTGCAGATGAAGCACTAACAGGAGGCTTTAAAATTTTCATTCTAGTGTCCTTCGTTTGGGAGAAAAATGCAAAGGTACAATACAGCTTTTCCTTGCCAATATCTCTCTTTTGCAAAGAGCTAGGCATTGGAAAATTCAGGGCTATACCGTGTAGATGAAGCACTAACAGGAGGCTTTTAATTTTTCATTCTAGTGTCCTTCGTTTGGGAGAAAAATGCAAAGGTACAATACAGCTTTTCCTTGCCGATATCTCTCTTTTGCAAAGAGATAGGCATTGGAAAATTCAGGGCTATAACGTGTAGATGAAGCCCTAACAGGAGGCTTTAAAATTTTCATTCTAGTGTCTTTCGTTTGGGAGAAAAATGCAAAGGTACAATACAGCTTTTCCTTGCCGATATCTCTCTTTTGCAAAGAGATAGGCATTGGAAAATTCAGGGCTATAACGTGTAGATGAAGCACTAACAGGAGGCTTTAAAATTTTCATTCTAGTGTCCTTCGTTTGGGAGAAAAATGCAAAGGTACAATACAGCTTTTCCTTGCCGATATCTCTCTTTTGCAAAGAGATAGGCATTGGAAAATTCAGGGCTATAACGTGTAGATGAAGCACTAACAGGAGGCTTTAAAATTTTCATTCTAGTGTCTTTCGTTTGGGAGAAAAATGCAAAGGTACAATACAGTTTTTCCTTGCCAATATATCTCTTTTGCAAAGAGATAGGCATTGGAAAATTCAGGGCTATAACGTGCAGATGAAGCACTAACAGGAGGCTTTAAAATTTTCATTCTAGTGTCCTTCGTTTGGGAGAAAAATGCAAAGGTACAATACAGCTTTTCCTTGCCAATATCTCTCTTTTGCAAAGAGCTAGGCATTGGAAAATTCAGGGCTATACCGTGAAGATGAAGCACTAACAGGAGGCTTTTAAATTTTCATTCTAGTGTCCTTCGTTTGGGAGAAAAATGCAAAGGTACAATACAGCTTTTCCTTGCCGATATCTCTCTTTTGCAAAGAGATAGGCATTGGAAAATTCAGGGCTATAACGTGTAGATGAAGCACTAACAGGAGGCTTTAAAATTTTCATTCTAGTGTCTTTCGTTTGGGAGAAAAATGCAAAGGTACAATACAGCTTTTCCTTGCCGATATCTCTCTTTTGCAAAGAGATAGGCATTGGAAAATTCAGGGCTATAACGTGTAGATGAAGCACTAACAGGAGGCTTTAAAATTTTCATTCTAGTGTCCTTCGTTTGGGAGAAAAATGCAAAGGTACAATACAGCTTTTCCTTGCCGATATCTCTCTTTTGCAAAGAGATAGGCATTGGAAAATTCAGGGCTATAACGTGTAGATGAAGCACTAATAGGAGGCTTTAAAATTTTCAATCTAGTGTCCTTCGTTTGGGAGAAAAATGCAAAGGTACAATACAGCTTTTCCTTGCCGATATCTCTCTTTTGCAAAGAGATAGGCATTGGAAAATTCAGGGTTATAACGTGTAGATGAAGCACTAACAGGAGGCTTTAAAATTTTCATTCTAGTGTCTTTCGTTTGGGAGAAAAATGCAAAAGTACAATGCTGCTTTTCCTTGCCGATATCTCTCTTTTGCAAAGAGATAGGCATTGGAAAATGCAGGGCTATAACGTGTAGATGAAGCACTAACAGGAGGCTTTAAAATTTTCATTCTAGTGTCTTTCGTTTGAGAGAAAAATGCAAAGGTACAATACAGCTTTTCCTTGCCAATATCTCTCTTTTGCAAAGAGCTAGGCATTGGAAAATTCAGGGCTATAACGTGTAGATGAAGCACTAACAGGAGGCTTTTAAATTTTCATTCTAGTGTCCTTCGTTTGGGAGAAAAATGCAAAGGTACAATACAGCTTTTCCTTGCCGATATCTCTCTTTTGCAAAGAGATAGGCATTGGAAAATTCAGGGCTATAACGTGTAGATGAAGCACTAACAGGAGGCTTTAAAATTTTCATTCTAGTGTCTTTCGTTTGGGAGAAAAATGCAAAGGTACAATACAGCTTTTCCTTGCCGATATCTCTCTTTTGCAAAGAGATAGGCATTGGAAAATTCAGGGCTATAACGTGTAGATGAAGCACTAACAGGAGGCTTTAAAATTTTCATTCTAGTGTCCTTCGTTTGGGAGAAAAATGCAAAGGTACAATACAGCTTTTCCTTGCCGATATCTCTCTTTTGCAAAGAGATAGGCATTGTAAAATTCAAGGCTATAACGTGTAGATGAAGCACTAACAGGAGGCTTTAAAATTTTCATTCTAGTGTCTTTCGTTTGGGAGAAAAATGCAAAGGTACAATACAGCTTTTCCTTGCCGATATCTCTCTTTTGCAAAGAGATAGGCATTTTGAAAATTCAGGGCTATAACGTGTAGATGAAGCAATAACAGGAGGCTTTAAAATTTTCATTCTAGTGTCCTTCGTTTGGGAGAAAAATGCAAAGGTACAATACAGCTTTTCCTTGCCGATATCTCTCTTTTGCAAAGAGATAGGCATTGGAAAATTCAGGGCTATAACGTGTAGATGAAGCACTAACAGGAGGCTTTTAAATTTTCATTCTAGTGTCCTTCGTTTGGGAGAAAAATGCAAAGGTACAATACAGCTTTTCCTTGCCGATATCTCTCTTTTGCAAAGAGCTAGGCATTGGAAAATTCAGGGCTATAACGTGTAGATGAAGCATTAACAGTAGGCTTTAAAGTTTTCATTCTAGTGTCTTTCGTTTGGGAGAAAAATGCAAAGGTACAATACAGCTTTTCCTTGCCAATATCTCTCTTTTGCAAAGAGCTAGGCATTGGAAAATTAAGGGCTATAACGTGTAGATGAAGCACTAACAGGAGGCTTTAAAATTTTCTTTCTAGTGTCTTTCGTTTAGGAGAAAAATGCAAAGGTACAATACAGTTTTTCCTTGCCAATATATCTCTTTTGCAAAGAGATAGGCATTGGAAAATTCAGGGCTATAACGTGCAGGTGAAGCACTAACAGGAGGCTTCAAAATTTTCATTCTAGTGTCCTTCGTTTGGGAGAAAAATGCAAAGGTACAATACAGCTTTTCCTTGCCAATATCTCTCTTTTGCAAAGAGCTAGGCATTGGAAAATTCAGGGCTATAACGTGTAGATGAAGCACTAATAGGAGGCTTTAAAATTTCCATTCTAGTGTCCTTCGTTTGGGAGAAAAATGCAAAGGTACAATACAGCTTTTCCTTGCCGATATCTCTCTTTTGCAAAGAGATAGGCATTGGAAAATTCAGGGCTATAACGTGTAGATGAAGCACTAACAGGAGGCTTTAAAATTTTCATTCTAGTGTCCTTCGTTTGGGAGAAAACTGCAAAGGTACAATACAGCTTTTCCTTGCCGATATCTCTCTTTTGCAAAGAGATAGGCATTGGAAAATTCAGGGCTATAACGTGTAGATGAAGCACTAACAGGAGGCTTTAAAATTTTCATTCTAGTGTCTTTCGTTTGGGAGAAAAATGCAAAGGTACAATACAGCTTTTCCTTGCCGATATCTCTCTTTTGCAAAGAGCTAGGCATTGGAAAATTCAGGGCTATAACGTGTAGATGAAGCATTAACAGTAGGCTTTAAAATTTTCATTCTAGTGTCTTTCGTTTGGGAGAAAAATGCAAAGGTACAATACAGCTTTTCCTTGCCAATATCTCTCTTTTGCAAAGAGCTAGGCATTGGAAAATTAAGGGCTATAACGTGTAGATGAAGCACTAACAGGAGGCTTTAAAATTTTCTTTCTAGTGTCTTTCGTTTAGGAGAAAAATGCAAAGGTACAATACAGTTTTTCCTTGCCAATATATCTCTTTTGCAAAGAGATAGGCATTGGAAAATTCAGGGCTATAACGTGCAGGTGAAGCACTAACAGGAGGCTTCAAAATTTTCATTCTAGTGTCCTTCGTTTGGGAGAAAAATGCAAAGGTACAATACAGCTTTTCCTTGCCAATATCTCTCTTTTGCAAAGAGCTAGGCATTGGAAAATTCAGGGCTATAACGTGTAGATGAAGCACTAATAGGAGGCTTTAAAATTTCCATTCTAGTGTCCTTCGTTTGGGAGAAAAATGCAAAGGTACAATACAGCTTTTCCTTGCCGATATCTCTCTTTTGCAAAGAGATAGGCATTGGAAAATTCAGGGCTATAACGTGTAGATGAAGCACTAACAGGAGGCTTTAAAATTTTCATTCTAGTGTCCTTCGTTTGGGAGAAAACTGCAAAGGTACAATACAGCTTTTCCTTGCCGATATCTCTCTTTTGCAAAGAGATAGGCATTGGAAAATTCAGGGCTATAACGTGTAGATGAAGCACTAACAGGAGGCTTTAAAATTTTCATTCTAGTGTCTTTCGTTTGGGAGAAAAATGCAAAGGTACAATACAGCTTTTCCTTGCCGATATCTCTCTTTTGCAAAGAGCTAGGCATTGGAAAATTCAGGGCTATAACGTGTAGATGAAGCATTAACAGTAGGCTTTAAAATTTTCATTCTAGTGTCTTTCGTTTGGGAGAAAAATGCAAAGGTACAATACAGCTTTTCCTTGCCAATATCTCTCTTTTGCAAAGAGCTAGGCATTGGAAAATTAAGGGCTATAACGTGTAGATGAAGCACTAACAGGAGGCTTTAAAATTTTCTTTCTAGTGTCTTTCGTTTAGGAGAAAAATGCAAAGGTACAATACAGTTTTTCCTTGCCAATATATCTCTTTTGCAAAGAGATAGGCATTGGAAAATTCAGGGCTATAACGTGCAGGTGAAGCACTAACAGGAGGCTTTAAAATTTTCATTCTAGTGTCCTTCGTTTGGGAGAAAAATGCAAAGGTACAATACAGCTTTTCCTTGCCAATATCTCTCTTTTGCAAAGAGCTAGGCATTGGAAAATTCAGGGCTATACCGTGTAGATGAAGAACTAACAGGAGGCTTTTAATTTTCATTCTAGAGTCCTTCGTTTGGGAGAAAAATGCAAAGGTACAATACAGCTTTTCCTTGCCGATATCTCTCTTTTGCAAAGAGATAGGCATTGGAAAATTCAGGGCTATAACGTGTAGATGAAGCACTAACAGGAGGCTTTAAAATTTTCATTCTAGTGTCTTTCGTTTGGGAGAAAAATGCAAAGGTACAATACAGCTTTTCCTTGCCGATATCTCTCTTTTGCAAAGAGCTAGGCATTGGAAAATTCAGGGCTATAACGTGTAGATGAAGCATTAACAGTTGGCTTTAAAATTTTCATTCTAGTGTCTTTCGTTTAGGAGAAAAATGCAAAGGTACAATACAGCTTTTCCTTGCCAATATCTCTCTTTTGCAAAGAGCTAGGCATTGGAAAATTAAGGGCTATAACGTGTAGATGAAGCACTAACAGGAGGCTTTAAAATTTTCTTTCTAGTGTCTTTCGTTTAGGAGAAAAATGCAAAGGTACAATACAGTTTTTCCTTGCCAATATATCTCTTTTGCAAAGAGATAGGCATTGGAAAATTCAGGGCTATAACGTGCAGGTGAAGCACTAACAGGAGGCTTTAAAATTTTCATTCTAGTGTCCTTCGTTTGGGAGAAAATGCAAAGGTACAATACAGCTTTTCCTTGCCAATATCTCTCTTTTGCAAAGAGCTAGGCATTGGAAAATTCAGGGCTATACCGTGTAGATGAAGCACTAACAGGAGGCTTTTAATTTTCATTCTAGAGTCCTTCGTTTGGGAGAAAAATGCAAAGGTACAATACAGCTTTTCCTTGCCGATATCTCTCTTTTGCAAAGAGATAGGCATTGGAAAATTCAGGGCTATAACGTGTAGATGAAGCACTAATAGGAGGCTTTAAAATTTTCATTCTAGTGTCCTTCGTTTGGGAGAAAAATGCAAAGGTACAATACAGCTTTTCCTTGCCGATATCTCTCTTTTGCAAAGAGATAGGCATTGGAAAATTCAGGGCTATAACGTGTAGATGAAGCACTAACAGGAGGCTTTAAAATTTTCATTCTAGTGTCTTTCGTTTGGGAGAAAAATGCAAAGGTACAATACAGCTTTTCCTTGCCGATATCTCTCTTTTGCAAAGAGCTAGGCATTGGAAAATTCAGGGCTATAACGTGTAGATGAAGCATTAACAGTAGGCTTTAAAATTTTCATTCTAGTGTCTTTCGTTTGGGAGAAAAATGCAAAGGTACAATACAGCTTTTCCTTGCCAATATCTCTCTTTTGCAAAGAGCTAGGCATTGGAAAATTCAGGGCTATAACGTGTAGATGAAGCACTAACAGGAGGCTTTAAAATTTTCATTCTAGTGTCTTTCGTTTAGGAGAAAAATGCAAAGGTACAATACAGTTTTTCCTTGCCAATATATCTCTTTTGCAAAGAGATAGGCATTGGAAAATTCAGGGCTATAACGTGCAGATGAAGCACTAACAGGAGGCTATAAAATTTTCATTCTAGTGTCCTTCGTTTGGGAGAAAAATGCAAAGGTACAATACAGCTTTTCCTTGCCAATATCTCTCTTTTGCAAAGAGCTAGGCATTGGAAAATTCAGGGCTATACCGTGTAGATGAAGCACTAACAGGAGGCTTTTAATTTTTCATTCTAGTGTCCTTCGTTTGGGAGAAAAATGCAAAGGTACAATACAGCTTTTCCTTGCCGATATCTCTCTTTTGCAAAGAGATAGGCATTGGAAAATTCAGGGCTATAACGTGTAGATGAAGCCCTAACAGGAGGCTTTAAAATTTTCATTCTAGTGTCTTTCGTTTGGGAGAAAAATGCAAAGGTACAATACAGCTTTTCCTTGCCGATATCTCTCTTTTGCAAAGAGATAGGCATTGGAAAATTCAGGGCTATAACGTGTAGATGAAGCACTAACAGGAGGCTTTAAAATTTTCATTCTAGTGTCCTTCGTTTGGGAGAAAAATGCAAAGGTACAATACAGCTTTTCCTTGCCGATATCTCTCTTTTGCAAAGAGATAGGCATTGGAAAATTCAGGGCTATAACGTGTAGATGAAGCACTAACAGGAGGCTTTAAAATTTTCATTCTAGTGTCTTTCGTTTGGGAGAAAAATGCAAAGGTACAATACAGTTTTTCCTTGCCAATATATCTCTTTTGCAAAGAGATAGGCATTGGAAAATTCAGGGCTATAACGTGCAGATGAAGCACTAACAGGAGGCTTTAAAATTTTCATTCTAGTGTCCTTCGTTTGGGAGAAAAATGCAAAGGTACAATACAGCTTTTCCTTGCCAATATCTCTCTTTTGCAAAGAGCTAGGCATTGGAAAATTCAGGGCTATACCGTGAAGATGAAGCACTAACAGGAGGCTTTTAAATTTTCATTCTAGTGTCCTTCGTTTGGGAGAAAAATGCAAAGGTACAATACAGCTTTTCCTTGCCGATATCTCTCTTTTGCAAAGAGATAGGCATTGGAAAATTCAGGGCTATAACGTGTAGATGAAGCACTAACAGTAGGCTTTAAAATTTTCATTCTAGTGTCTTTCGTTTGGGAGAAAAATGCAAAGGTACAATACAGCTTTTCCTTGCCGATATCTCTCTTTTGCAAAGAGATAGGCATTGGAAAATTCAGGGCTATAACGTGTAGATGAAGCACTAACAGGAGGCTTTAAAATTTTCATTCTAGTGTCCTTCGTTTGGGAGAAAAATGCAAAGGTACAATACAGCTTTTCCTTGCCGATATCTCTCTTTTGCAAAGAGATAGGCATTGGAAAATTCAGGGCTATAACGTGTAGATGAAGCACTAATAGGAGGCTTTAAAATTTTCAATCTAGTGTCCTTCGTTTGGGAGAAAAATGCAAAGGTACAATACAGCTTTTCCTTGCCGATATCTCTCTTTTGCAAAGAGATAGGCATTGGAAAATTCAGGGTTATAACGTGTAGATGAAGCACTAACAGGAGGCTTTAAAATTTTCATTCTAGTGTCTTTCGTTTGGGAGAAAAATGCAAAAGTACAATGCTGCTTTTCCTTGCCGATATCTCTCTTTTGCAAAGAGATAGGCATTGGAAAATGCAGGGCTATAACGTGTAGATGAAGCACTAACAGGAGGCTTTAAAATTTTCATTCTAGTGTCTTTCGTTTGAGAGAAAAATGCAAAGGTACAATACAGCTTTTCCTTGCCAATATCTCTCTTTTGCAAAGAGCTAGGCATTGGAAAATTCAGGGCTATAACGTGTAGATGAAGCACTAACAGGAGGCTTTTAAATTTTCATTCTAGTGTCCTTCGTTTGGGAGAAAAATGCAAAGGTACAATACAGCTTTTCCTTGTCGATATCTCTCTTTTGCAAAGAGATAGGCATTGGAAAATTCAGGGCTATAACGTGTAGATGAAGCACTAACAGGAGGCTTTAAAATTTTCATTCTAGTGTCTTTCGTTTGGGAGAAAAATGCAAAGGTACAATACAGCTTTTCCTTGCCGATATCTCTCTTTTGCAAAGAGATAGGCATTGGAAAATTCAGGGCTATAACGTGTAGATGAAGCACTAACAGGAGGCTTTAAAATTTTCATTCTAGTGTCCTTCGTTTGGGAGAAAAATGCAAAGGTACAATACAGCTTTTCCTTGCCGATATCTCTCTTTTGCAAAGAGATAGGCATTGTAAAATTCAAGGCTATAACGTGTAGATGAAGCACTAACAGGAGGCTTTAAAATTTTCATTCTAGTGTCTTTCGTTTGGGAGAAAAATGCAAAGGTACAATACAGCTTTTCCTTGCCGATATCTCTCTTTTGCAAAGAGATAGGCATTGGAAAATTCAGGGCTATAACGTGTAGATGAAGCACTAACAGGAGGCTTTAAAATTTTCATTCTAGTGTCTTTCGTTTGGGAGAAAAATGCAAAGGTACAATACAGTTTTTCCTTGCCAATATATCTCTTTTGCAAAGAGATAGGCATTGGAAAATTCAGGGCTATAACGTGCAGATGAAGCACTAACAGGAGGCTTTAAAATTTTCATTCTAGTGTCCTTCGTTTGGGAGAAAAATGCAAAGGTACAATACAGCTTTTCCTTGCCAATATCTCTCTTTTGCAAAGAGCTAGGCATTGGAAAATTCAGGGCTATACCGTGAAGATGAAGCACTAACAGGAGGCTTTTAAATTTTCATTCTAGTGTCCTTCGTTTGGGAGAAAAATGCAAAGGTACAATACAGCTTTTCCTTGCCGATATCTCTCTTTTGCAAAGAGATAGGCATTGGAAAATTCAGGGCTATAACGTGTAGATGAAGCACTAACAGTAGGCTTTAAAATTTTCATTCTAGTGTCTTTCGTTTGGGAGAAAAATGCAAAGGTACAATACAGCTTTTCCTTGCCGATATCTCTCTTTTGCAAAGAGATAGGCATTGGAAAATTCAGGGCTATAACGTGTAGATGAAGCACTAACAGGAGGCTTTAAAATTTTCATTCTAGTGTCCTTCGTTTGGGAGAAAAATGCAAAGGTACAATACAGCTTTTCCTTGCCGATATCTCTCTTTTGCAAAGAGATAGGCATTGGAAAATTCAGGGCTATAACGTGTAGATGAAGCACTAATAGGAGGCTTTAAAATTTTCAATCTAGTGTCCTTCGTTTGGGAGAAAAAAGCAAAGGTACAATACAGCTTTTCCTTGCCGATATCTCTCTTTTGCAAAGAGATAGGCATTGGAAAATTCAGGGTTATAACGTGTAGATGAAGCACTAACAGGAGGCTTTAAAATTTTCATTCTAGTGTCTTTCGTTTGGGAGAAAAATGCAAAAGTACAATGCTGCTTTTCCTTGCCGATATCTCTCTTTTGCAAAGAGATAGGCATTGGAAAATGCAGGGCTATAACGTGTAGATGAAGCACTAACAGGAGGCTTTAAAATTTTCATTCTAGTGTCTTTCGTTTGAGAGAAAAATGCAAAGGTACAATACAGCTTTTCCTTGCCAATATCTCTCTTTTGCAAAGAGCTAGGCATTGGAAAATTCAGGGCTATAACGTGTAGATGAAGCACTAACAGGAGGCTTTTAAATTTTCATTCTAGTGTCCTTCGTTTGGGAGAAAAATGCAAAGGTACAATACAGCTTTTCCTTGTCGATATCTCTCTTTTGCAAAGAGATAGGCATTGGAAAATTCAGGGCTATAACGTGTAGATGAAGCACTAACAGGAGGCTTTAAAATTTTCATTCTAGTGTCTTTCGTTTGGGAGAAAAATGCAAAGGTACAATACAGCTTTTCCTTGCCGATATCTCTCTTTTGCAAAGAGATAGGCATTGGAAAATTCAGGGCTATAACGTGTAGATGAAGCACTAACAGGAGGCTTTAAAATTTTCATTCTAGTGTCCTTCGTTTGGGAGAAAAATGCAAAGGTACAATACAGCTTTTCCTTGCCGATATCTCTCTTTTGCAAAGAGATAGGCATTGTAAAATTCAAGGCTATAACGTGTAGATGAAGCACTAACAGGAGGCTTTAAAATTTTCATTCTAGTGTCTTTCGTTTGGGAGAAAAATGCAAAGGTACAATACAGCTTTTCCTTGCCGATATCTCTCTTTTGCAAAGAGATAGGCATTTTGAAAATTCAGGGCTATAACGTGTAGATGAAGCAATAACAGGAGGCTTTAAAATTTTCATTCTAGTGTCCTTCGTTTGGGAGAAAAATGCAAAGGTACAATACAGCTTTTCCTTGCCGATATCTCTCTTTTGCAAAGAGATAGGCATTGGAAAATTCAGGGCTATAACGTGTAGATGAAGCACTAACAGGAGGCTTTTAAATTTTCATTCTAGTGTCCTTCGTTTGGAGAAAAATGCAAAGGTACAATACAGCTTTTCCTTGCCGATATCTCTCTTTTGCAAAGAGCTAGGCATTGGAAAATTCAGGGCTATAACGTGTAGATGAAGCATTAACAGTAGGCTTTAAAATTTTCATTCTAGTGTCTTTCGTTTGGGAGAAAAATGCAAAGGTACAATACAGCTTTTCCTTGCCAATATCTCTCTTTTGCAAAGAGCTAGGCATTGGAAAATTAAGGGCTATAACGTGTAGATGAAGCACTAACAGGAGGCTTTAAAATTTTCTTTCTAGTGTCTTTCGTTTAGGAGAAAAATGCAAAGGTACAATACAGTTTTTCCTTGCCAATATATCTCTTTTGCAAAGAGATAGGCATTGGAAAATTCAGGGCTATAACGTGCAGGTGAAGCACTAACAGGAGGCTTTAAAATTTTCATTCTAGTGTCCTTCGTTTGGGAGAAAAATGCAAAGGTACAATACAGCTTTTCCTTGCCAATATCTCTCTTTTGCAAAGAGCTAGGCATTGGAAAATTCAGGGCTATAACGTGTAGATGAAGCACTAACAGGAGGCTTTAAAATTTTCATTCTAGTGTCCTTCGTTTGGGAGAAAAATGCAAAGGTACAATACAGCTTTTCCTTGCCGATATCTCTCTTTTGCAAAGAGATAGGCATTGGAAAATACAGGGCTATAACGTGTAGATGAAGCACTAATAGGAGGCTTTAAAATTTTCAATCTAGTGTCCTTCGTTTGGGAGAAAAATGCAAAGGTACAATACAGCTTTTCCTTGCCGATATCTCTCTTTTGCAAAGAGATAGGCATTGGAAAATTCAGGGTTATAACGTGTAGATGAAGCACTAACAGGAGGCTTTAAAATTTTCATTCTAGTGTCTTTCGTTTGGGAGAAAAATGCAAAAGTACAATGCTGCTTTTCCTTGCCGATATCTCTCTTTTGCAAAGAGATAGGCATTGGAAAATGCAGGGCTATAACGTGTAGATGAAGCACTAACAGGAGGCTTTAAAATTTTCATTCTAGTGTCTTTCGTTTGAGAGAAAAATGCAAAGGTACAATACAGCTTTTCCTTGCCAATATCTCTCTTTTGCAAAGAGCTAGGCATTGGAAAATTCAGGGCTATAACGTGTAGATGAAGCACTAACAGGAGGCTTTTAAATTTTCATTCTAGTGTCCTTCGTTTGGGAGAAAAATGCAAAGGTACAATACAGCTTTTCCTTGCCGATATCTCTCTTTTGCAAAGAGATAGGCATTGGAAAATTCAGGGCTATAACGTGTAGATGAAGCACTAACAGGAGGCTTTAAAATTTTCATTCTAGTGTCTTTCGTTTGGGAGAAAAATGCAAAGGTACAATACAGCTTTTCCTTGCCGATATCTCTCTTTTGCAAAGAGATAGGCATTGGAAAATTCAGGGCTATAACGTGTAGATGAAGCACTAACAGGAGGCTTTAAAATTTTCATTCTAGTGTCCTTCGTTTGGGAGAAAAATGCAAAGGTACAATACAGCTTTTCCTTGCCGATATCTCTCTTTTGCAAAGAGATAGGCATTGTAAAATTCAAGGCTATAACGTGTAGATGAAGCACTAACAGGAGGCTTTAAAATTTTCATTCTAGTGTCTTTCGTTTGGGAGAAAAATGCAAAGGTACAATACAGCTTTTCCTTGCCGATATCTCTCTTTTGCAAAGAGATAGGCATTTTGAAAATTCAGGGCTATAACGTGTAGATGAAGCAATAACAGGAGGCTTTAAAATTTTCATTCTAGTGTCCTTCGTTTGGGAGAAAAATGCAAAGGTACAATACAGCTTTTCCTTGCCGATATCTCTCTTTTGCAAAGAGATAGGCATTGGAAAATTCAGGGCTATAACGTGTAGATGAAGCACTAACAGGAGGCTTTTAAATTTTCATTCTAGTGTCCTTCGTTTGGGAGAAAAATGCAAAGGTACAATACAGCTTTTCCTTGCCGATATCTCTCTTTTGCAAAGAGCTAGGCATTGGAAAATTCAGGGCTATAACGTGTAGATGAAGCATTAACAGTAGGCTTTAAAATTTTCATTCTAGTGTCTTTCGTTTGGGAGAAAAATGCAAAGGTACAATACAGCTTTTCCTTGCCAATATCTCTCTTTTGCAAAGAGCTAGGCATTGGAAAATTAAGGGCTATAACGTGTAGATGAAGCACTAACAGGAGGCTTTAAAATTTTCTTTCTAGTGTCTTTCGTTTAGGAGAAAAATGCAAAGGTACAATACAGTTTTCCCTTGCCAATATATCTCTTTTGCAAAGAGATAGGGATTGGAAAATTCAGGGCTATAACGTGCAGGTGAAGCACTAACAGGAGGCTTTAAAATTTTCATTCTAGTGTCCTTCGTTTGGGAGAAAAATGCAAAGGTACAATACAGCTTTTCCTTGCCAATATCTCTCTTTTGCAAAGAGCTAGGCATTGGAAAATTCAGGGCTATACCGTGTAGATGAAGCACTAACAGGAGGCTTTTAATTTTCATTCTAGAGTCCTTCGTTTGGGAGAAAAATGCAAAGGTACAATACAGCTTTTCCTTGCCGATATCTCTCTTTTGCAAAGAGATAGGCATTGGAAAATTCAGGGCTATAACGTGTAGATGAAGCACTAATAGGAGGCTTTAAAATTTTCATTCTAGTGTCCTTCGTTTGGGAGAAAAATGCAAAGGTACAATACAGCTTTTCCTTGCCGATATCTCTCTTTTGCAAAGAGATAGGCATTGGAAAATTCAGGGCTATAACGTGTAGATGAAGCACTAACAGGAGGCTTTAAAATTTTCATTCTAGTGTCTTTCGTTTGGGAGAAAAATGCAAAGGTACAATACAGCTTTTCCTTGCCGATATCTCTCTTTTGCAAAGAGCTAGGCATTGGAAAATTCAGGGCTGTAACGTGTAGATGAAGCATTAACAGTAGGCTTTAAAATTTTCATTCTAGTGTCTTTCTTTTGGGAGAAAAATGCAAAGGTACAATACAGCTTTTCCTTGCCAATATCTCTCTTTTGCAAAGAGCTAGGCATTGGAAAATTCAGGGCTATAACGTGTAGATGAAGCACTAACAGGAGGCTTTAAAATTTTCATTCTAGTGTCTTTCGTTTAGGAGAAAAATGCAAAGGTACAATACAGTTTTTCCTTGCCAATATATCTCTTTTGCAAAGAGATAGGCATTGGAAAATTCAGGGCTATAACGTGCAGATGAAGCACTAACAGGAGGCTTTAAAATTTTCATTCTAGTGTCCTTCGTTTGGGAGAAAAATGCAAAGGTACAATACAGCTTTTCCTTGCCAATATCTCTCTTTTGCAAAGAGCTAGGCATTGGAAAATTCAGGGCTATACCGTGTAGATGAAGCACTAACAGGAGGCTTTTAATTTTTCATTCTAGTGTCCTTCGTTTGGGAGAAAAATGCAAAGGTACAATACAGCTTTTCCTTGCCGATATCTCTCTTTTGCAAAGAGATAGGCATTGGAAAATTCAGGGCTATAACGTGTAGATGAAGCCCTAACAGGAGGCTTTAAAATTTTCATTCTAGTGTCTTTCGTTTGGGAGAAAAATGCAAAGGTACAATACAGCTTTTCCTTGCCGATATCTCTCTTTTGCAAAGAGATAGGCATTGGAAAATTCAGGGCTATAACGTGTAGATGAAGCACTAACAGGAGGCTTTAAAATTTTCATTCTAGTGTCCTTCGTTTGGGAGAAAAATGCAAAGGTACAATACAGCTTTTCCTTGCCGATATCTCTCTTTTGCAAAGAGATAGGCATTGGAAAATTCAGGGCTATAACGTGTAGATGAAGCACTAACAGGAGGCTTTAAAATGTTCATTCTAGTGTCTTTCGTTTGGGAGAAAAATGCAAAGGTACAATACAGTTTTTCCTTGCCAATATATCTCTTTTGCAAAGAGATAGGCATTGGAAAATTCAGGGCTATAACGTGCAGATGAAGCACTAACAGGAGGCTTTAAAATTTTCATTCTAGTGTCCTTCGTTTGGGAGAAAAATGCAAAGGTACAATACAGCTTTTCCTTGCCAATATCTCTCTTTTGCAAAGAGCTAGGCATTGGAAAATTCAGGGCTATACCGTGAAGATGAAGCACTAACAGGAGGCTTTTAAATTTTCATTCTAGTGTCCTTCGTTTGGGAGAAAAATGCAAAGGTACAATACAGCTTTTCCTTGCCGATATCTCTCTTTTGCAAAGAGATAGGCATTGGAAAATTCAGGGCTATAACGTGTAGATGAAGCACTAACAGGAGGCTTTAAAATTTTCATTCTAGTGTCTTTCCTTTGGGAGAAAAATGCAAAGGTACAATACAGTTTTTCCTTGCCGATATCTCTCTTTTGCAAAGAGATAGGCATTGGAAAATTCAGGGCTATAACGTGTAGATGAAGCACTAACAGGAGGCTTTACAATTTTCATTCTAGTGTCTTTCGTTTGGGAGAAAAATGCAAAGGTACAATACAGCATTTCCTTGCCGATATCTCTCTTTTGCAAAGAGATAGGCTTTGGAAAATTCAGGACTATTACGTGTAGATGAAGCACTAAAAGGAGGCTTTAAAATTTTCATTCTAGTGTCTTTCGTTTGGGAGAAAAATGCAAAGGTACAATACAGCATTTCCTTGCCGATATCGCTCTTTTGCAAAGAGATAGGCTTTGGAAAATTCAGGACTATTACGTGTAGATGAAGCACTAAAAGGAGGCTTTAAAATTTTCATTCTAGTGTCTTTCGTTTGGGAGAAAAATGCAAAAGTACAATGCAGCTTTTCCTTGCCGATATCTCTCTTTTGCAAAGAGATAGGCATTGGAAAATTCAGGGCTATAACGTGTAGATGAAGCACTAATAGGAGGCTTTAAAATTTTCAATCTAGTGTCCTTCGTTTGGGAGAAAAATGCAAAGGTACAATACAGCTTTTCCTTGCCAATATCTCTCTTTTGCAAAGAGCTAGGCATTGGAAAATGCAGGGCTATAACGTGTAGATGAAGCACTAACAGGAGGCTTTACAATTTTCATTCTAGTGTCTTTCGTTTGGGAGAAAAATGCAAAGGTACAATGCAGCTTTTCCTTGCCGATATCTCTCTTTTGCAAAGAGATAGGCATTGGAAAATGCAGGGCTATAACGTGTAGATGAAGCACTAACAGGAGGCTTTAAAATTTTCATTCTAGTGTCTTTCGTTTGGGAGAAAAATGCAAAGGTACAATACAGCATTTCCTTGCCGATATCTCTCTTTTGCACAGAGATAGGCATTGGAAAATTCAGGGCTATAACGTGTAGATGAAGCACTAACAGGAGGCTTTAAAATTTTCATTCTAGTGTCTTTCGTTTGGGAGAAAAATGCAAAGGTACAATACAGCTTTTCCTTGCCGATATCTCTCTTTTGCAAAGAGATAGGCATTGGAAAATTGAGGGCTATACCGTGTAGATGAAGCACTAACAGGAGGCTTTAAAATTTTCATTCGTGTCCTTCGTTTGGGAGAAAAATGCAAAGGTACAATACAGCTTTTCCTTGCCGATATCTCTCTTTTGCAAAGAGATAGGCATTGGAAAATTCAGGGCTATAACGTGTAGATGAAGCACTAATAGGAGGCTTTAAAATTTTCAATCTAGTGTCCTTCGTTTGGGAGAAAAATGCAAAGGTACAATACAGCTTTTCCTTGCCAATATCTCTCTTTTGCAAAGAGCTAGGCATTGGAAAATTCAGGGCTATAACGTGTAGATGAAGCACTAACAGGAGGCTTTAAAATGTTCATTCTAGTGTCTTTCGTTTGGGAGAAAAATGCAAAGGTACAATACAGTTTTTCCTTGCCGATATCTCTCTTTTGCAAAGAGATAGGCATTGGAAAATTCAGGGCTATAACGTGTAGATGAAGCACTAACAGGAGGCTTTACAATTTTCATTCTAGTGTCTTTCGTTTGGGAGAAAAATGCAAAGGTACAATACAGCTTTTCCTTGCCGATATCTCTCTTTTGCAAAGAGATAGGCATTGGAAAATTCAGGGCTATAACGTGTAGATGAAGCACTAACAGGAGGCTTTAAAATTTTCATTCTAGTGTTTTTCGTTTGGGAGAAAAATGCAAAGGTACAATACAGCTTTTCCTTGCCGATATCTCTCTTTTGCAAAGAGATAGGCATTGGAAAATTCAGGACTATTACGTGTAGATGAAGCACTAAAAGGAGGCTTTAAAATTTTCATTCTAGTGTCTTTCGTTTGGGAGAAAAATGCAAAAGTACAATGCAGCTTTTCCTTGCCAAATTCTCTCTTTTGCAAAGAGCTAGGCATTGGAAAATGCAGGGCTATAACGTGTAGATGAAGCACTAACAGGAGGCTTTACAATTTTCATTCTAGTGTCTTTCGTTTGGGAGAAAAATGCAAAGGTACAATGCAGCTTTTCCTTGCCGATATCTCTCTTTTGCAAAGAGATAGGCATTGGAAAATGCAGGGCTATAACGTGTAGATGAAGCACTAACAGGAGGCTTTAAAATTTTCATTCTAGTGTCTTTCGTTTGGGAGAAAATGCAAAGGTACAATACAGCATTTCCTTGCCGATATCTCTCTTTTGCACAGAGATAGGCATTGGAAAATTCAGGGCTATAACGTGTAGATGAAGCACTAACAGGAGGCTTTAAAATTTTCATTCTAGTGTCTTTCGTTTGGGAGAAAAATGCAAAGGTACAATACAGCTTTTCCTTGCCGATATCTCTCTTTTGCAAAGAGATAGGCATTGGAAAATTCAGGGCTATAACGTGTAGATGAAGCACTAATAGGAGGCTTTAAAATTTTCAATCTAGTGTCCTTCGTTTGGGAGAAAAATGCAAAGGTACAATACAGCTTTTCCTTGCCAATATCTCTCTTTTGCAAAGAGCTAGGCATTGGAAAATTCAGGGCAATAACGTGTAGATGAAGCACTAACAGGAGGCTTTAAAATTTTCATTCTAGTGTCTTTCGTTTGGGAGAAAAATGCAAAGGTACAATACAATTTTTCCTTGCCGATATCTCTCTTTTGCAAAGAGATAGGCATTGGAAAATTCAGGGCTATAACGTGTAGATGAAGCACTAACAGGAGGCTTTACAATTTTCATTCTAGTGTCTTTCGTTTGGGAGAAAAATGCAAAGGTACAATACAGCTTTTCCTTGCCGATATCTCTCTTTTGCAAAGAGATAGGCATTGGAAAATGCAGGGCTATAACGTGTAGATGAAGCACTAACAGGAGGCTTTAAAATTTTCATTCTAGTGTCTTTCGTTTGGGAGAAAAATGCAAAGGTACAATACAGCATTTCCTTGCCGATATCTCTCTTTTGCAAAGAGATAGGCATTGGAAAATTCAGGACTATTACGTGTAGATGAAGCACTAAAAGGAGGCTTTAAAATTTTCATTCTAGTGTCTTTCGTTTGGGAGAAAAATGCAAAAGTACAATGCAGCTTTTCCTTGCCGATATCTCTCTTTTGCAAAGAGATAGGCATTGGAAAATTCAGGGCTATAACGTGTAGATGAAGCACTAATAGGAGGCTTTAAAATTTTCAATCTAGTGTCCTTCGTTTGGGAGAAAAATGCAAAGGTACAATGCAGCTTTTCCTTGCCGATATCTCTCTTTTGCAAAGAGATAGGCATTGGAAAATGCAGGGCTATAACGTGTAGATGAAGCACTAACGGGAGGCTTTAAAATTTTCATTCTAGTGTCTTTCGTTTGGGAGAAAAATGCAAAGGTACAATACAGCATTTCCTTGCCGATATCTCTCTTTTGCACAGAGATAGGCATTGGAAAATTCAGGGCTATAACGTGTAGATGAAGCACTAACAGGAGGCTTTAAAATTTTCATTCTAGTGTCTTTCGTTTGGGAGAAAAATGCAAAGGTACAATACAGCTTTTCCTTGCCGATATCTCTCTTTTGCAAAGAGATAGGCATTGGAAAATTCAGGGCTATAACGTGTAGATGAAGCACTAACAGGAGGCTTTAAAATTTTCATTCTAGTGTCCTTCGTTTGGGAGAAAAATGCAAAGGTACAATACAGCTTTTCCTTGCCGATATCTCTCTTTTGCAAAGAGATAGGCATTGGAAAATGCAGGGCTATAACGTGTAGATGAAGCACTAACAGGCGGCTTTAAAATTTTCATTCTAGTGTCTTTCGTTTGGGAGAAAAATGCAAAGGTACAATACAGCATTTCCTTGCCGATATCTCTCTTTTGCAAAGAGATAGGCATTGGAAAATTCAGGACTATTACGTGTAGATGAAGCACTAAAAGGAGGCTTTAAAATTTTCATTCTAGTGTCTTTCGTTTGGGAGAAAAATGCAAAAGTACAATGCAGCTTTTCCTTGCCGATATCTCTCTTTTGCAAAGAGATAGGCATTGGAAAATTCAGGACTATTACGTGTAGATGAAGCACTAAAAGGAGGCTTTAAAATTTTCATTCTAGTGTCTTTCGTTTGGGAGAAAAATGCAAAAGTACAATGCAGCTTTTCCTTGCCGATATCTCTCTTTTGCAAAGAGATAGGCATTGGAAAATTCAGGGCTATAACGTGTAGATGAAGCACTAACAGGAGGCTTTACAATTTTCATTCTAGTGTCTTTCGTTTGGGAGAAAAATGCAAAGGTACAATGCAGCTTTTCCTTGCCGATATTTCTCTTTTGCAAAGAGATAGGCATTGGAAAATGCAGGGCTATAACGTGTAGATGAAGCACTAACAGGAGGCTTTAAAATTTTCATTCTAGTGTCTTTCGTTTGGGAGAAAAATGCAAAAGTACAATGCAGCTTTTCCTTGCCGATATCTCTCTTTTGCAAAGAGATAGGCATTGGAAAATTCAGGGCTATAACGTGTAGATGAAGCACTAACAGGAGGCTTTACAATTTTCATTCTAGTGTCTTTCGTTTGGGAGAAAAATGCAAAGGTACAATGCAGCTTTTCCTTGCCGATATCTCTCTTTTGCAAAGAGATAGGCATTGGAAAATGCAGGGCTATAACGTGTAGATGAAGCACTAACAGGAGGCTTTAAAATTTTCATTCTAGTGTCTTTCGTTTGGGAGAAAAATGCAAAGGTACAATACAGCATTTCCTTGCCGATATCTCTCTTTTGCACAGAGATAGGCATTGGAAAATTCAGGGCTATAACGTGTAGATGAAGCACTAACAGGAGGCTTTAAAATTTTCATTCTAGTGTCTTTCGTTTGGGAGAAAAATGCAAAAGTACAATGCAGCTTTTCATTGCCGATATCTCTCTTTTGCAAAGAGATAGGCATTGGAAAATTCAGGGCTATAACGTGTAGATGAAGCACTAATAGGAGGCTTTAAAATTTTCAATCTAGTGTCCTTCGTTTGGGAGAAAAATGCAAAGGTACAATGCAGCTTTTCCTTGCCGATATCTCTCTTTTGCAAAGAGATAGGCATTGGAAAATGCAGGGCTATAACGTGTAGATGAAGCACTAACGGGAGGCTTTAAAATTTTCATTCTAGTGTCTTTCGTTTGGGAGAAAAATGCAAAGGTACAATACAGCATTTCCTTGCCGATATCTCTCTTTTGCACAGAGATAGGCATTGGAAAATTCAGGGCTATAACGTGTAGATGAAGCACTAACAGGAGGCTTTAAAATTTTCATTCTAGTGTCTTTCGTTTGGGAGAAAAATGCAAAGGTACAATACAGCTTTTCCTTGCCGATATCTCTCTTTTGCAAAGAGATAGGCATTGGAAAATTCAGGGCTATAACGTGTAGATGAAGCACTAACAGGAGGCTTTAAAATTTTCATTCTAGTGTCCTTCGTTTGGGAGAAAAATGCAAAGGTACAATACAGCTTTTCCTTGCCGATATCTCTCTTTTGCAAAGAGATAGGCATTGGAAAATGCAGGGCTATAACGTGTAGATGAAGCACTAACAGGAGGCTTTAAAATTTTCATTCTAGTGTCTTTCGTTTGGGAGAAAAATGCAAAGGTACAATACAGCATTTCCTTACCGATATCTCTCTTTTGCAAAGAGATAGGCATTGGAAAATTCAGGACTATTACGTGTAGATGAAGCACTAAAAGGAGGCTTTAAAATTTTCATTCTAGTGTCTTTCGTTTGGGAGAAAAATGCAAAAGTACAATGCAGCTTTTCCTTGCCGATATCTCTCTTTTGCAAAGAGATAGGCATTGGAAAATTCAGGGCTATAACGTGTAGATGAAGCACTAACAGGAGGCTTTACAATTTTCATTCTAGTGTCTTTCGTTTGGGAGAAAAATGCAAAGGTACAATGCAGCTTTTCCTTGCCGATATCTCTCTTTTGCAAAGAGATAGGCATTGGAAAATGCAGGGCTATAACGTGTAGATGAAGCACTAACAGGAGGCTTTAAAATTTTCATTCTAGTGTCTTTCGTTTGGGAGAAAAATGCAAAGGTACAATACAGCTTTTCCTTGCCGATATCTCTCTTTTGCAAAGAGATAGGCATTGGAAAATTCAGAGCTATAACGTGTAGATGAAGCACTAACAGGAGGCTTTAAAATTTTCATTCTAGTGTCTTTCGTTTGGGAGAAAAATGCAAAGGTACAATACAGTTTTTCCTTGCCGATATCTCTCTTTTGCAAAGAGATAGGCATTGGAAAATTCAGGGCTATAACGTGTAGATGAAGCACTAACAGGAGGCTTTACAATTTTCATTCTAGTGTCTTTCGTTTGGGAGAAAAATGCAAAGGTACAATACAGCTTTTCCTTGCCGATATCTCTCTTTTGCAAAGAGATAGGCATTGAAAAATGCAGGGCTATAACGTGTAGATGAAGCACTAACAGGAGGCTTTAAAATTTTCATTCTAGTGTCTTTCGTTTGGGAGAAAAATGCAAAGGTACAATACAGCATTTCCTTGCCGATATCTCTCTTTTGCAAAGAGATAGGCATTGGAAAATTCAGGACTATTACGTGTAGATGAAGCACTAACAGGAGGCTTTAAAATTTTCATTCTAGTGTCTTTCGTTTGGGAGAAAAATGCAAAGGTACAATACAGTTTTTCCTTGCCGATATCTCTCTTTTGCAAAGAGATAGGCATTGGAAAATTCAGGGCTATAACGTGTAGATGAAGCACTAACAGGAGGCTTTACAATTTTCATTCTAGTGTCTTTCGTTTGGGAGAAAAATGCAAAGGTACAATACAGCTTTTCCTTGCCGATATCTCTCTTTTGCAAAGAGATAGGCATTTGAAAATGCAGGGCTATAACGTGTAGATGAAGCACTAACAGGAGGCTTTAAAATTTTCATTCTAGTGTCTTTCGTTTGGGAGAAAAATGCAAAAGTACAATGCAGCTTTTCCTTGCCGATATCTCTCTTTTGCAAAGAGATAGGCATTGGAAAATTCAGGGCTATAACGTGTAGATGAAGCACTAACAGGAGGCTTTACAATTTTCATTCTAGTGTCTTTCGTTTGGGAGAAAAATGCAAAGGTACAATGCAGCTTTTCCTTGCCGATATCTCTCTTTTGCAAAGAGATAGGCATTGGAAAATGCAGGGCTATAACGTGTAGATGAAGCACTAACAGGAGGCTTTAAAATTTTCATTCTAGTGTCTTTCGTTTGGGAAAAAAATGCAAAGGTACAATACAGCTTTTCCTTGCCGATATCTCTCTTTTGCAAAGAGATAGGCATTGGAAAATTCAGGGCTATAACGTGTAGATGAAGCACTAACAGGAGGCTTTAAAATTTTCATTCTAGTGTCCTTCGTTTGGGAGAAAAATGCAAAGGTACAATACAGCTTTTCCTTGCCGATATCTCTCTTTTGCAAAGAGATAGGCATTGGAAAATTCAGGGCTATAACGTGTAGATGAAGCACTAATAGGAGGCTTTAAAATTTTCAATCTAGTGTCCTAGATTGAAAAAGGGCTATAACGTGTAGATGAAGCACTAACAGGAGGCTTTAAAATTTTCATTCTAGTGTCCTTCGTTTGGGAGAAAAATGCAAAGGTACAATACAGCTTTTCCTTGCCGATATCTCTCTTTTGCAAAGAGCTAGGCATTGGAAAATTCAGGGCAATAACGTGTAGATGAAGCACTAACAGGAGGCTTTAAAATTTTCATTCTAGTGTCTTTCGTTTGGGAGAAAAATGCAAAGGTACAATACAATTTTTCCTTGCCGATATCTCTCTTTTGCAAAGAGATAGGCATTGGAAAATTCAGGGCTATAACGTGTAGATGAAGCACTAACAGGAGGCTTTACAATTTTCATTCTAGTGTCTTTCGTTTGGGAGAAAAATGCAAAGGTACAATACAGCTTTTCCTTGCCGATATCTCTCTTTTGCAAAGAGATAGGCATTGGAAAATGCAGGGCTATAACGTGTAGATGAAGCACTAACGGGAGGCTTTAAAATTTTCATTCTAGTGTCTTTCGTTTGGGAGAAAAATGCAAAGGTACAATACAGCATTTGCTTGCCGATATCTCTCTTTTGCACAGAGATAGGCATTGGAAAATTCAGGGCTATAACGTGTAGATGAAGCACTAACAGGAGGCTTTAAAATTTTCATTCTAGTGTCTTTCGTTTGGGAGAAAAATGCAAAGGTACAATACAGCTTTTCCTTGCCGATATCTCTCTTTTGCAAAGAGATAGGCATTGGAAAATTCAGGGCTATAACGTGTAGATGAAGCACTAACAGGAGGCTTTAAAATTTTCATTCTAGTGTCCTTCGTTTGGGAGAAAAATGCAAAGGTACAATACAGCTTTTCCTTGCCGATATCTCTCTTTTGCAAAGAGATAGGCATTGGAAAATGCAGGGCTATAACGTGTAGATGAAGCACTAACAGGAGGCTTTAAAATTTTCATTCTAGTGTCTTTCGTTTGGGAGAAAAATGCAAAGGTACAATACAGCATTTCTTTGCCGATATCTCTCTTTTGCAAAGAGATAGGCATTGGAAAATTCAGGACTATTACGTGTAGATGAAGCACTAAAAGGAGGCTTTAAAATTTTCATTCTAGTGTCTTTCGTTTGGGAGAAAAATGCAAAAGTACAATGCAGCTTTTCCTTGCCGATATCTCTCTTTTGCAAAGAGATAGGCATTGGAAAATTCAGGGCTATAACGTGTAGATGAAGCACTAACAGGAGGCTTTACAATTTTCATTCTAGTGTCTTTCGTTTGGGAGAAAAATGCAAAGGTACAATGCAGCTTTTCCTTGCCGATATCTCTCTTTTGCAAAGAGATAGGCATTGGAAAATGCAGGGCTATAACGTGTAGATGAAGCACTAACAGGAGGCTTTAAAATTTTCATTCTAGTGTCTTACGTTTGGGAGAAAAATGCAAAGGTACAATACAGCTTTTCCTTGCCGATATCTCTCTTTTGCAAAGAGATAGGCATTGGAAAATTCAGGGCTATAACGTGTAGATGAAGCACTAACAGGAGGCTTTAAAATTTTCATTCTAGTGTCTTTCGTTTGGGAGAAAAATGCAAAGGTACAATACAGTTTTTCCTTGCCGATATCTCTCTTTTGCAAAGAAATAGGCATTGGAAAATTCAGGGCTATAACGTGTAGATGAAGCACTAACAGGAGGCTTTACAATTTTCATTCTAGTGTCTTTCGTTTGGGAGAAAAATGCAAAGGTACAATGCAGCTTTTCCTTGCCGATATCTCTCTTTTGCAAAGAGATAGGCATTGGAAAATGCAGGGCTATAACGTGTAGATGAAGCACTAACAGGAGGCTTTAAAATTTTCATTCTAGTGTCTTTCGTTTGGGAGAAAAATGCAAAGGTACAATACAGCATTTCCTTGCCGATATCTCTCTTTTGCACAGAGATAGGCATTGGAAAATTCAGGGCTATAACGTGTAGATGAAGCACTAACAGGAGGCTTTAAAATTTTCATTCTAGTGTCTTTCGTTTGGGAGAAAAATGCAAAAGTACAATGCAGCTTTTCCTTGCCGATATCTCTCTTTTGCAAAGAGATAGGCATTGGAAAACTCAGGGCTATAACGTGTAGATGAAGCACTAATAGGAGGCTTTAAAATTTTCAATCTAGTGTCCTTCGTTTGGGAGAAAAATGCAAAGGTACAATGCAGCTTTTCCTTGCCGATATCTCTCTTTTGCAAAGAGATAGGCATTGGAAAATGCAGGGCTATAACGTGTAGATGAAGCACTAACGGGAGGCTTTAAAATTTTCATTCTAGTGTCTTTCGTTTGGGAGAAAAATGCAAAGGTACAATACAGCATTTCCTTGCCGATATCTCTCTTTTGCACAGAGATAGGCATTGGAAAATTCAGGGCTATAACGTGTAGATGAAGCACTAACAGGAGGCTTTAAAATTTTCATTCTAGTGTCTTTCGTTTGGGAGAAAAATGCAAAGGTACAATACAGCTTTTCCTTGCCGATATCTCTCTTTTGCAAAGAGATAGGCATTGGAAAATTCAGGGCTATAACGTGTAGATGAAGCACTAACAGGAGGCTTTAAAATTTTCATTCTAGTGTCCTTCGTTTGGGAGAAAAATGCAAAGGTACAATACAGCTTTTCCTTGCCGATATCTCTCTTTTGCAAAGAGATAGGCATTGGAAAATGCAGGGCTATAACGTGTAGATGAAGCACTAACAGGAGGCTTTAAAATTTTCATTCTAGTGTCTTTCGTTTGGGAGAAAAATGCAAAGGTACAATACAGCATTTCCTTGCCGATATCTCTCTTTTGCAAAGAGATAGGCATTGGAAAATTCAGGACTATTACGTGTAGATGAAGCACTAAAAGGAGGCTTTAAAATTTTAATTCTAGTGTCTTTCGTTTGGGAGAAAAATGCAAAAGTACAATGCAGCTTTTCCTTGCCGATATCTCTCTTTTGCAAAGAGATAGGCATTGGAAAATTCAGGGCTATAACGTGTAGATGAAGCACTAACAGGAGGCTTTACAATTTTCATTCTAGTGTCTTTCGTTTGGGAGAAAAATGCAAAGGTACAATGCAGCTTTTCCTTGCCGATATCTCTCTTTTGCAAAGAGATAGGCATTGGAAAATGCAGGGCTATAACGTGTAGATGAAGCACTAACAGGAGGCTTTAAAATTTTCATTCTAGTGTCTTTCGTTTGGGAGAAAAATGCAAAGGTACAATACAGCATTTCCTTGCCGATATCTCTCTTTTGCACAGAGATAGGCATTGGAAAATTCAGGGCTATAACGTGTAGATGAAGCACTAACAGGAGGCTTTAAAATTTTCATTCTAGTGTCTTTCGTTTGGGAGAAAAATGCAAAAGTACAATGCAGCTTTTCCTTGCCGATATCTCTCTTTTGCAAAGAGATAGGCATTGGAAAATTCAGGGCTATAACGTGTAGATGAAGCACTAATAGGAGGCTTTAAAATTTTCAATCTAGTGTCCTTCGTTTGGGAGAAAAATGCAAAGGTACAATGCAGCTTTTCCTTGCCGATATCTCTCTTTTGCAAAGAGATAGGCATTGGAAAATGCAGGGCTATAACGTGTAGATGAAGCACTAACGGGAGGCTTTAAAATTTTCATTCTAGTGTCTTTCGTTTGGGAGAAAAATGCAAAGGTACAATACAGCATTTCCTTGCCGATATCTCTCTTTTGCACAGAGATAGGCATTGGAAAATTCAGGGCTATAACATGTAAATGAAGCACTAACAGGAGGCTTTAAAATTTTCATTCTAGTGTCTTTCGTTTGGGAGAAAAATGCAAAGGTACAATACAGCTTTTCCTTGCCGATATCTCTCTTTTGCAAAGAGATAGGCATTGGAGAATTCAGGGCTATAACGTGTAGATGAAGCACTAACAGGAGGCTTTAAAATTTTCATTCTAGTGTCCTTCGTTTGGGAGAAAAATGCAAAGGTACAATACAGCTTTTCCTTGCCGATATCTCTCTTTTGCAAAGAGATAGGCATTGGAAAATGCAGGGCTATAACGTGTAGATGAAGCACTAACAGGAGGCTTTAAAATTTTCATTCTAGTGTCTTTCGTTTGGGAGAAAAATGCAAAGGTACAATACAGCATTTCCTTGCCGATATCTCTCTTTTGCAAAGAGATAGGCATTGGAAAATTCAGGACTATTACGTGTAGATGAAGCACTAAAAGGAGGCTTTAAAATTTTAATTCTAGTGTCTTTCGTTTGGGAGAAAAATGCAAAAGTACAATGCAGCTTTTCCTTGCCGATATCTCTCTTTTGCAAAGAGATAGGCATTGGAAAATTCAGGGCTATAACGTGTAGATGAAGCACTAACAGGAGGCTTTACAATTTTCATTCTAGTGTCTTTCGTTTGGGAGAAAAATGCAAAGGTACAATGCAGCTTTTCCTTGCCGATATCTCTCTTTTGCAAAGAGATAGGCATTGGAAAATGCAGGGCTATAACGTGTAGATGAAGCACTAACGGGAGGCTTTAAAATTTTCATTCTAGTGTCTTTCGTTTGGGAGAAAAATGCAAAGGTACAATACAGCATTTCCTTGCCGATATCTCTCTTTTGCACAGAGATAGGCATTGGAAAATTCAGGGCTATAACGTGTAGATGAAGCACTAACAGGAGGCTTTAAAATTTTCATTCTAGTGTCTTTCGTTTGGGAGAAAAATGCAAAGGTACAATACAGCTTTTCCTTGCCGATATCTCTCTTTTGCAAAGAGATAGGCATTGGAAAATTCAGGGCTATAACGTGTAGATGAAGCACTAACAGGAGGCTTTAAAATTTTCATTCTAGTGTCCTTCGTTTGGGAGAAAAATGCAAAGGTACAATACAGCTTTTCCTTGCCGATATCTCTCTTTTGCAAAGAGATAGGCATTGGAAAATGCAGGGCTATAACGTGTAGATGAAGCACTAACAGGAGGCTTTAAAATTTTCATTCTAGTGTCTTTCGTTTGGGAGAAAAATGCAAAGGTACAATACAGCATTTCCTTGCCGATATCTCTCTTTTGCAAAGAGATAGGCATTGGAAAATTCAGGACTATTACGTGTAGATGAAGCACTAAAAGGAGGCTTTAAAATTTTAATTCTAGTGTCTTTCGTTTGGGAGAAAAATGCAAAAGTACAATGCAGCTTTTCCTTGCCGATATCTCTCTTTTGCAAAGAGATAGGCATTGGAAAATTCAGGGCTATAACGTGTAGATGAAGCACTAACAGGAGGCTTTACAATTTTCATTCTAGTGTCTTTCGTTTGGGAGAAAAATGCAAAGGTACAATGCAGCTTTTCCTTGCCGATATCTCTCTTTTGCAAAGAGATAGGCATTGGAAAATGCAGGGCTATAACGTGTAGATGAAGCACTAACAGGAGGCTTTAAAATTTTCATTCTAGTGTCTTTCGTTTGGGAGAAAAATGCAAAGGTACAATACAGCTTTTCCTTGCCGATATCTCTCTTTTGCAAAGAGATAGGCATTGGAAAATTCAGGGCTATAACGTGTAGATGAAGCACTAACAGGAGGCTTTAAAATTTTCATTCTAGTGTCTTTCGTTTGGGAGAAAAATGCAAAAGTACAATGCAGCTTTTCCTTGCCGATATCTCTCTTTTGCAAAGAGATAGGCATTGGAAAATTCAGGGCTATAACGTGTAGATGAAGCACTAACAGGAGGCTTTACAATTTTCATTCTAGTGTCTTTCGTTTGGGAGAAAAATGCAAAGGTACAATGCAGCTTTTCCTTGCCGATATCTCTCTTTTGCAAAGAGATAGGCATTGGAAAATGCAGGGCTATAACGTGTAGATGAAGCACTAACAGGAGGCTTTAAAATTTTCATTCTAGTGTCTTTCGTTTGGGAGAAAAATGCAAAAGTACAATGCAGCTTTTCCTTGCCGATATCTCTCTTTTGCAAAGAGATAGGCATTGGAAAATTCAGGGCTATAACGTGTAGATGAAGCACTAACAGGAGGCTTTACAATTTTCATTCTAGTGTCTTTCGTTTGGGAGAAAAATGCAAAGGTACAATGCAGCTTTTCCTTGCCGATATCTCTCTTTTGCAAAGAGATAGGCATTGGAAAATGCAGGGCTATAACGTGTAGATGAAGCACTAACAGGAGGCTTTAAAATTTTCATTCTAGTGTCTTTCGTTTGGGAGAAAAATGCAAAGGTACAATACAGCATTTCCTTGCCGATATCTCTCTTTTGCACAGAGATAGGCATTGGAAAATTCAGGGCTATAACGTGTAGATGAAGCACTAACAGGAGGCTTTAAAATTTTCATTCTAGTGTCTTTCGTTTGGGAGAAAAATGCAAAAGTACAATGCAGCTTTTCCTTGCCGATATCTCTCTTTTGCAAAGAGATAGGCATTGGAAAATTCAGGGCTATAACGTGTAGATGAAGCACTAATAGGAGGCTTTAAAATTTTCAATCTAGTGTCCTTCGTTTGGGAGAAAAATGCAAAGGTACAATGCAGCTTTTCCTTGCCGATATCTCTCTTTTGCAAAGAGATAGGCATTGGAAAATGCAGGGCTATAACGTGTAGATGAAGCACTAACGGGAGGCTTTAAAATTTTCATTCTAGTGTCTTTCGTTTGGGAGAAAAATGCAAAGGTACAATACAGCATTTCCTTGCCGATATCTCTCTTTTGCACAGAGATAGGCATTGGAAAATTCAGGGCTATAACATGTAAATGAAGCACTAACAGGAGGCTTTAAAATTTTCATTCTAGTGTCTTTCGTTTGGGAGAAAAATGCAAAGGTACAATACAGCTTTTCCTTGCCGATATCTCTCTTTTGCAAAGAGATAGGCATTGGAGAATTCAGGGCTATAACGTGTAGATGAAGCACTAACAGGAGGCTTTAAAATTTTCATTCTAGTGTCCTTCGTTTGGGAGAAAAATGCAAAGGTACAATACAGCTTTTCCTTGCCGATATCTCTCTTTTGCAAAGAGATAGGCATTGGAAAATGCAGGGCTATAACGTGTAGATGAAGCACTAACAGGAGGCTTTAAAATTTTCATTCTAGTGTCTTTCGTTTGGGAGAAAAATGCAAAGGTACAATACAGCATTTCCTTGCCGATATCTCTCTTTTGCAAAGAGATAGGCATTGGAAAATTCAGGACTATTACGTGTAGATGAAGCACTAAAAGGAGGCTTTAAAATTTTAATTCTAGTGTCTTTCGTTTGGGAGAAAAATGCAAAAGTACAATGCAGCTTTTCCTTGCCGATATCTCTCTTTTGCAAAGAGATAGGCATTGGAAAATTCAGGGCTATAACGTGTAGATGAAGCACTAACAGGAGGCTTTACAATTTTCATTCTAGTGTCTTTCGTTTGGGAGAAAAATGCAAAGGTACAATGCAGCTTTTCCTTGCCGATATCTCTCTTTTGCAAAGAGATAGGCATTGGAAAATGCAGGGCTATAACGTGTAGATGAAGCACTAACAGGAGGCTTTAAAATTTTCATTCTAGTGTCTTTCGTTTGGGAGAAAAATGCAAAGGTACAATACAGCTTTTCCTTGCCGATATCTCTCTTTTGCAAAGAGATAGGCATTGGAAAATTCAGGGCTATAACGTGTAGATGAAGCACTAACAGGAGGCTTTAAAATTTTCATTAAAGTGTCTTTCGTTTGGGAGAAAAATGCAAAGGTACAATACAGTTTTTCCTTGCCGATATCTCTCTTTTGCAAAGAGATAGGCATTGGAAAATTCAGGGCTATAACGTGTAGATGAAGCACTAACAGGAGGCTTTACAATTTTCATTCTAGTGTCTTTCGTTTGGGAGAAAAATGCAAAGGTACAATACAGCTTTTCCTTGCCGATATCTCTCTTTTGCAAAGAGATAGGCATTGGAAAATGCAGGGCTATAACGTGTAGATGAAGCACTAACAGGAGGCTTTAAAATTTTCATTCTAGTGTCTTTCGTTTGGGAGAAAAATGCAAAGGTACAATACAGCATTTCCTTGCCGATATCTCTCTTTTGCAAAGAGATAGGCATTGGAAAATTCAGGACTATTACGTGTAGATGAAGCACTAAAAGGAGGCTTTAAAATTTTCATTCTAGTGTCTTTCGTTTGGGAGAAAAATGCAAAAGTACAATGCAGCTTTTCCTTGCCGATATCTCTCTTTTGCAAAGAGATAGGCATTGGAAAATTCAGGGCTATAACGTGTAGATGAAGCACTAACAGGAGGCTTTACAATTTTCATTCTAGTGTCTTTCGTTTGGGAGAAAAATGCAAAGGTACAATGCAGCTTTTCCTTGCCGATATCTCTCTTTTGCAAAGAGATAGGCATTGGAAAATGCAGGGCTATAACGTGTAGATGAAGCACTAACAGGAGGCTTTAAAATTTTCATTCTAGTGTCCTTCGTTTGGGAGAAAAATGCAAAGGTACAATACAGCTTTTCCTTGCCGATATCTCTCTTTTGCAAAGAGATAGGCATTGGAAAATTCAGGGCTATAACGTGTAGATGAAGCACTAATAGGAGGCTTTAAAATTTTCAATCTAGTGTCCTTCGTTTGGGAGAAAAATGCAAAGGTAAAATACAGCTTTTCCTTGCCAATATCTCTCTTTTGCAAAGAGCTAGGCATTGGAAAATTCAGGGCTATAACGTGTAGATGAAGCACTAACAGGAGGCTTTAAAATTTTCATTCTAGTGTCTTTCGTTTGGGAGAAAAATGCAAAGGTACAATACAGTTTTTCCTTGCCGATATCTCTCTTTTGCAAAGAGCTAGGCATTGGAAAATTCAGGGCTATAACGTGTAGATGAAGCACTAACAGGAGGCTTTAAAATTTTCATTCTAGTGTCTTTCGTTTGGGAGAAAAATGCAAAGGTACAATACAGTTTTTCCTTGCCGATATCTCTCTTTTGCAAAGAGATAGGCATTGGAAAATTCAGGGCTATAACGTGTAGATGAAGCACTAACAGGAGGCTTTAAAATTTTCATTCTAGTGTCCTTCGTTTGGGAGAAAAATGCAAAGGTACAATACAGCTTTTCCTTGCCGATATCTCTCTTTTGCAAAGAGATAGGCATTGGAAAATTCAGGGCTATAACGTGTAGATGAAGCACTAACAGGAGGCTTTAAAATTTTCATTCTAGTGTCCTTCGTTTGGGAGAAAAATGCAAAGGTACAATACAGCTTTTCCTTGCCGATATCTCTCTTTTGCAAAGAGATAGGCATTGGAAAATTCAGGGCTATAACGTGTAGATGAAGCACTAATAGGAGGCTTTAAAATTTTCAATCTAGTGTCCTTCGTTTGGGAGAAAAATGCAAAGGTACAATACAGCTTTTCCTTGCCAATATCTCTCTTTTGCAAAGAGCTAGGCATTGGAAAATTCAGGGCTATAACGTGTAGATGAAGCACTAACAGGAGGCTTTAAAATTTTCATTCTAGTGTCTTTCGTTTGGGAGAAAAATGCAAAGGTACAATACAGCATTTCCTTGCCGATATCTCTCTTTTGCAAAGAGATAGGCATTGGAAAATTCAGGACTATTACGTGTAGATGAAGCACTAAAAGGAGGCTTTAAAATTTTCATTCTAGTGTCTTTCGTTTGGGAGAAAAATGCAAAAGTACAATGCAGCTTTTCCTTGCCGATATCTCTCTTTTGCAAAGAGATAGGCATTGGAAAATGCAGGGCTATAACGTGTAGATGAAGCACTAACAGGAGGCTTTACAATTTTCATTCTAGTGTCTTTCGTTTGGGAGAAAAATGCAAAGGTACAATGCAGCTTTTCCTTGCCGATATCTCTCTTTTGCAAAGAGATAGGCATTGGAAAATGCAGGGCTATAACGTGTAGATGAAGCACTAACAGGAGGCTTTAAAATTTTCATTCTAGTGTCTTTCGTTTGGGAGAAAAATGCAAAGGTACAATACAGCATTTCCTTGCCGATATCTCTCTTTTGCACAGAGATAGGCATTGGAAAATTCAGGGCTATAACGTGTAGATGAAGCACTAACAGGAGGCTTTAAAATTTTCATTCTAGTGTCTTTCGTTTGGGAGAAAAATGCAAAGGTACAATACAGCATTTCCTTGCCGATATCTCTCTTTTCAAAGAGATAGGCATTGGAAAATTCAGGACTATTACGTGTAGATGAAGCACTAAAAGGAGGCTTTAAAATTTTCATTCTAGTGTCTTTCGTTTGGGAGAAAAATGCAAAAGTACAATGCAGCTTTTCCTTGCCGATATCTCTCTTTTGCAAAGAGATAGGCATTGGAAAATTCAGGGCTATAACGTGTAGATGAAGCACTAATAGGAGGCTTTAAAATTTTCAATCTAGTGTCCTTCGTTTGGGAGAAAAATGCAAAGGTACAATACAGCTTTTCCTTGCCAATATCTCTCTTTTGCAAAGAGCTAGGCATTGGAAAATGCAGGGCTATAACGTGTAGATGAAGCACTAACAGGAGGCTTTACAATTTTCATTCTAGTGTCTTTCGTTTGGGAGAAAAATGCAAAGGTACAATGCAGCTTTTCCTTGCCGATATCTCTCTTTTGCAAAGAGATAGGCATTGGAAAATGCAGGGCTATAACGTGTAGATGAAGCACTAACAGGAGGCTTTAAAATTTTCATTCTAGTGTCTTTCGTTTGGGAGAAAAATGCAAAGGTACAATACAGCATTTCCTTGCCGATATCTCTCTTTTGCACAGAGATAGGCATTGGAAAATTCAGGGCTATAACGTGTAGATGAAGCACTAACAGGAGGCTTTAAAATTTTCATTCTAGTGTCTTTCGTTTGGGAGAAAAATGCAAAGGTACAATACAGTTTTTCCTTGCCGATATCTCTCTTTTGCAAAGAGATAGGCATTGGAAAATTCAGGGCTATAACGTGTAGATGAAGCACTAACAGGAGGCTTTACAATTTTTATTCTAGTGTCTTTCGTTTGGGAGAAAAATGCAAAGGTACAATACAGCTTTTCCTTGCCGATATCTCTCTTTTGCAAAGAGATAGGCATTGGAAAATGCAGGGCTATAACGTGTAGATGAAGCACTAACAGGAGGCTTTAAAATTTTCATTCTAGTGTCTTTCGTTTGGGAGAAAAATGCAAAGGTACAATACAGCATTTCCTTGCCGATATCTCTCTTTTCAAAGAGATAGGCATTGGAAAATTCAGGACTATTACGTGTAGATGAAGCACTAAAAGGAGGCTTTAAAATTTTCATTCTAGTGTCTTTCGTTTGGGAGAAAAATGCAAAAGTACAATGCAGCTTTTCCTTGCCGATATCTCTCTTTTGCAAAGAGATAGGCATTGGAAAATTCAGGACTATAACGTGTAGATGAAGCACTAATAGGAGGCTTTAAAATTTTCAATCTAGTGTCCTTCGTTTGGGAGAAAAATGCAAAGGTACAATACAGCTTTTCCTTGCCAATATCTCTCTTTTGCAAAGAGCTAGGCATTGGAAAATGCAGGGCTATAACGTGTAGATGAAGCACTAACAGGAGGCTTTACAATTTTCATTCTAGTGTCTTTCGTTTGGGAGAAAAATGCAAAGGTACAATGCAGCTTTTCCTTGCCGATATCTCTCTTTTGCAAAGAGATAGGCATTGGAAAATGCAGGGCTATAACGTGTAGATGAAGCACTAACAGGAGGCTTTAAAATTTTCATTCTAGTGTCTTTCGTTTGGGAGAAAAATGCAAAGGTACAATACAGCATTTCCTTGCCGATATCTCTCTTTTGCACAGAGATAGGCATTGGAAAATTCAGGGCTATAACGTGTAGATGAAGCACTAATAGGAGGCTTTAAAATTTTCATTCTAGTGTCTTTCGTTTGGGAGAAAAATGCAAAGGTACAATACAGCATTTCCTTGCCGATATCTCTCTTTTCAAAGAGATAGGCATTGGAAAATTCAGGGCTATAACGTGTAGATGAAGCACTAACAGGAGGCTTTACAATTTTCATTCTAGTGTCTTTCGTTTGGGAGAAAAATGCAAAGGTACAATACAGTTTTTCCTTGCCGATATCTCTCTTTTGCAAAG
Source organism: Pseudophryne corroboree (assembly GCF_028390025.1). Classification (NCBI taxonomy): domain Eukaryota; kingdom Metazoa; phylum Chordata; class Amphibia; order Anura; family Myobatrachidae; genus Pseudophryne; species Pseudophryne corroboree. Next base: position 405,422 of record NW_026970083.1, on the reverse strand, counting down.
AGATAGGCATTGGAAAATTCAGGGCTATAACGTGTAGATGAAGCACTAATAGGAGGCTTTAAAATTTTCAATCTAGTGTCCTTCGTTTGGGAGAAAAATGCAAAGGTACAATACAGCTTTTCCTTGCCGATATCTCTCTTTTGCAAAGAGCTAGGCATTGGAAAATTCAGGCCTATAACGTGTAGATGAAGCACTAACAGGAGGCTTTAAAATTTTCATTCTAGTGTCTTTCGTTTGGGAGAAAAATGCAAAGGTACAATACAGTTTTTCCTTGCCGATATCTCTCTTTTGCAAAGAGATAGGCATTGGAAAATTCAGGGCTATAACGTGTAGATGAAGCACTAACAGGAGGCTTTACAATTTTCATTCTAGTGTCTTTCGTTTGGGAGAAAAATGCAAAGGTACAATACAGCTTTTCCTTGCCGATATCTCTCTTTTGCAAAGAGATAGGCATTGGAAAATGCAGGGCTATAACGTGTAGATGAAGCACTAACAGGAGGCTTTAAAATTTTCATTCTAGTGTCTTTCGTTTGGGAGAAAAATGCAAAGGTACAATACAGCATTTCCTTGCCGATATCTCTCTTTTGCACAGAGATAGGCATTGGAAAATTCAGGGCTTTAACGTGTAGATGAAGCACTAACAGGAGGCTTTAAAATTTTCATTCTAGTGTCTTTCGTTTGGGAGAAAAATGCAAAGGTACAATACAGCTTTTCCTTGCCGATATCTCTCTTTTGCAAAGAGATAGGCATTGGAAAATTCAGGGCTATAACGTGTAGATGAAGCACTAACAGGAGGCTTTAAAATTTTCATTCTAGTGTCCTTCGTTTGGGAGAAAAATGCAAAGGTACAATACAGCTTTTCCTTGCCGATATCTCTCTTTTGCAAAGAGATAGGCATTGGAAAATTCAGGGCTATAACGTGTAGATGAAGCACTAATAGGAGGCTTTAAAATTTTCAATCTAGTGTCCTTCGTTTGGGAGAAAAATGCAAAGGTACAATACAGCTTTTCCTTGCCAATATCTCTCTTTTGCAAAGAGCTAGGCATTGGAAAATTCAGGGCTATAACGTGCAGATGAAGCACTAACAGGAGGCTTTAAAATTTTCATTCTAGTGTCTTTCGTTTGGGAGAAAAATGCAAAGGTACAATACAGTTTTTCCTTGCCGATATCTCTCTTTTGCAAAGAGATAGGCATTGGAAAATTCAGGGCTATAACGTGTAGATGAAGCACTAACAGGAGGCTTTACAATTTTCATTCTAGTGTCTTTCGTTTGGGAGAAAAATGCAAAGGTACAATACAGCTTTTCCTTGCCGATATCTCTCTTTTGCAAAGAGATAGGCATTGGAAAATGCAGGGCTATAACGTGTAGATGAAGCACTAACAGGAGGCTTTAAAATTTTCATTCTAGTGTCTTTCGTTTGGGAGAAAAATGCAAAGGTACAATACAGCATTTCCTTGCCGATATCTCTCTTTTGCAAAGAGATAGGCATTGGAAAATTCAGGACTATTACGTGTAGATGAAGCACTAAAAGGAGGCTTTAAAATTTTCATTCTAGTGTCTTTCGTTTGGGAGAAAAATGCAAAGGTACAATACAGCATTTCCTTGCCGATATCTCTCTTTTGCAAAGAGATAGGCATTGGAAAATTCAGGACTATTACGTGTAGATGAAGCACTAAAAGGAGGCTTTAAAATTTTCATTCTAGTGTCTTTCGTTTGGGAGAAAAATGCAAAAGTACAATGCAGCTTTTCCTTGCCGATATCTCTCTTTTGCAAAGAGATAGGCATTGGAAAATTCAGGGCTATAACGTGTAGATGAAGCACTAATAGGAGGCTTTAAAATTTTCAATCTAGTGTCCTTCGTTTGGGAGAAAAATGCAAAGGTACAATACAGCTTTTCCTTGCCAATATCTCTCTTTTGCAAAGAGCTAGGCATTGGAAAATGCAGGGCTATAACGTGTAGATGAAGCACTAACAGGAGGCTTTACAATTTTCATTCTAGTGTCTTTCGTTTGGGAGAAAAATGCAAAGGTACAATGCAGCTTTTCCTTGCCGATATCTCTCTTTTGCAAAGAGATAGGCATTGGAAAATGCAGGGCTATAACGTGTAGATGAAGCACTAACAGGAGGCTTTAAAATTTTCATTCTAGTGTCTTTCGTTTGGGAGAAAAATGCAAAGGTACAATACAGCATTTCCTTGCCGATATCTCTCTTTTGCACAGAGATAGGCATTGGAAAATTCAGGGCTATAACGTGTAGATGAAACACTAACAGGAGGCTTTAAAATTTTCATTCTAGTGTCTTTCGTTTGGGAGAAAAATGCAAAGGTACAATACAGCTTTTCCTTGCCGATATCTCTCTTTTGCAAAGAGATAGGCATTGGAAAATTCAGGGCTATAACGTGTACATGAAGCACTAACAGGAGGCTTTAAAATTTTCATTCTAGTGTCCTTCGTTTGGGAGAAAAATGCAAAGGTACAATACAGCTTTTCCTTGCCGATATCTCTCTTTTGCAAAGAGATAGGCATTGGAAAATTCAGGGCTATAACGTGTAGATGAAGCACTAATAGGAGGCTTTAAAATTTTCAATCTAGTGTCCTTCGTTTGGGAGAAAAATGCAAAGGTACAATGCAGCTTTTCCTTGCCAATATCTCTCTTTTGCAAAGAGCTAGGCATTGGAAAATGCAGGGCTATAACGTGTAGATGAAGCACTAACAGGAGGCTTTACAATTTTCATTCTAGTGTCTTTCGTTTGGGAGAAAAATGCAAAGGTACAATGCAGCTTTTCCTTGCCGATATCTCTCTTTTGCAAAGAGATAGGCATTGGAAAATGCAGGGCTATAACGTGTAGATGAAGCACTAACAGGAGGCTTTAAAATTTTCATTCTAGTGTCTTTCGTTTGGGAGAAAAATGCAAAGGTACAATACAGCATTTCCTTGCCGATATCTCTCTTTTGCACAGAGATAGGCATTGGAAAATTCAGGGCTTTAACGTGTAGATGAAGCACTAACAGGAGGCTTTAAAATTTTCATTCTAGTGTCTTTCGTTTGGGAGAAAAATGCAAAGGTACAATACAGCTTTTCCTTGCCGATATCTCTCTTTTGCAAAGAGATAGGCATTGGAAAATTCAGGGCTATAACGTGTAGATGAAGCACTAACAGGAGGCTTTACAATTTTCATTCTAGTGTCCTTCGTTTGGGAGAAAAATGCAAAGGTACAATACAGCTTTTCCTTGCCGATATCTCTCTTTTGCAAAGAGATAGGCATTGGAAAATTCAGGGCTATAACGTGTAGATGAAGCACTAATAGGAGGCTTTAAAATTTTCAATCTAGTGTCCTTCGTTTGGGAGAAAAATGCAAAGGTACAATACAGCTTTTCCTTGCCAATATCTCTCTTTTGCAAAGAGCTAGGCATTGGAAAATTCAGGGCTATAACGTGCAGATGAAGCACTAACAGGAGGCTTTAAAATTTTCATTCTAGTGTCTTTCGTTTGGGAGAAAAATGCAAAGGTACAATACAGTTTTTCCTTGCCGATATCTCTCTTTTGCAAAGAGATAGGCATTGGAAAATTCAGGGCTATAACGTGTAGATGAAGCACTAACAGGAGGCTTTACAATTTTCATTCTAGTGTCTTTCGTTTGGGAGAAAAATGCAAAGGTACAATACAGCTTTTCCTTGCCGATATCTCTCTTTTGCAAAGAGATAGGCATTGGAAAATGCAGGGCTATAACGTGTAGATGAAGCACTAACAGGAGGCTTTAAAATTTTCATTCTAGTGTCTTTCGTTTGGGAGAAAAATGCAAAGGTACAATACAGCATTTCCTTGCCGATATCTCTCTTTTGCAAAGAGATAGGCATTGGAAAATTCAGGACTATTACGTGTAGATGAAGCACTAAAAGGAGGCTTTAAAATTTTCATTCTAGTGTCTTTCGTTTGGGAGAAAAATGCAAAGGTACAATACAGCATTTCCTTGCCGATATCTCTCTTTTGCAAAGAGATAGGCATTGGAAAATTCAGGACTATTACGTGTAGATGAAGCACTAAAAGGAGGCTTTAAAATTTTCATTCTAGTGTCTTTCGTTTGGGAGAAAAATGCAAAAGTACAATGCAGCTTTTCCTTGCCGATATCTCTCTTTTGCAAAGAGATAGGCATTGGAAAATTCAGGGCTATAACGTGTAGATGAAGCACTAACAGGAGGCTTTACAATTTTCATTCTAGTGTCTTTCGTTTGGGAGAAAAATGCAAAGGTACAATGCAGCTTTTCCTTGCCGATATCTCTCTTTTGCAAAGAGATAGGCATTGGAAAATGCAGGGCTATAACGTGTAGATGAAGCACTAACAGGAGGCTTTAAAATTTTCATTCTAGTGTCTTTCGTTTGGGAGAAAAATGCAAAGGTACAATACAGCATTTCCTTGCCGATATCTCTCTTTTGCACAGAGATAGGCATTGGAAAATTCAGGGCTATAACGTGTAGATGAAGCACTAACAGGAGGCTTTAAAATTTTCATTCTAGTGTCTTTCGTTTGGGAGAAAAATGCAAAGGTACAATACAGCTTTTCCTTGCCGATATCTCTCTTTTGCAAAGAGATAGGCATTGGAAAATTCAGGGCTATAACGTGTACATGAAGCACTAACAGGAGGCTTTAAAATTTTCATTCTAGTGTCCTTCGTTTGGGAGAAAAATGCAAAGGTACAATACAGCTTTTCCTTGCCGATATCTCTCTTTTGCAAAGAGATAGGCATTGGAAAATTCAGGGCTATAACGTGTAGATGAAGCACTAATAGGAGGCTTTAAAATTTTCAATCTAGTGTCCTTCGTTTGGGAGAAAAATGCAAAGGTACAATGCAGCTTTTCCTTGCCAATATCTCTCTTTTGCAAAGAGCTAGGCATTGGAAAATGCAGGGCTATAACGTGTAGATGAAGCACTAACAGGAGGCTTTACAATTTTCATTCTAGTGTCTTTCGTTTGGGAGAAAAATGCAAAGGTACAATACAGTTTTTCCTTGCCGATATCTCTCTTTTGCAAAGAGATAGGCATTGGAAAATTCAGGGCTATAACGTGTAGATGAAGCACTAATAGGAGGCTTTAAAATTTTCAATCTAGTGTCCTTCGTTTGGGAGAAAAATGCAAAGGTACAATACAGCTTTTCCTTGCCAATATCTCTCTTTTGCAAAGAGCTAGGCATTGGAAAATTCAGGCCTATAACGTGTAGATGAAGCACTAACAGGAGGCTTTAAAATTTTCATTCTAGTGTCTTTCGTTTGGGAGAAAAATGCAAAGGTACAATACAGTTTTTCCTTGCCGATATCTCTCTTTTGCAAAGAGATAGGCATTGGAAAATTCAGGGCTATAACGTGTAGATGAAGCACTAACAGGAGGCTTTACAATTTTCATTCTAGTGTCTTTCGTTTGGGAGAAAAATGCAAAGGTACAATACAGCATTTCCTTGCCGATATCTCTCTTTTGCAAAGAGATAGGCATTGGAAAATTCAGGGCTATTACGTGTAGATGAAGCACTAAAAGGAGGCTTTAAAATTTTCATTCTAGTGTCTTTCGTTTGGGAGAAAAATGCAAAAGTACAATGCAGCTTTTCCTTGCCGATATCTCTCTTTTGCAAAGAGATAGGCATTGGAAAATTCAGGGCTATAACGTGTAGATGAAGCACTAAAAGGAGGCTTTAAAATTTTCAATCTAGTGTCCTTCGTTTGGGAGAAAAATGCAAAGGTACAATACAGCTTTTCCTTGCCAATATCTCTCTTTTGCAAAGAGCTAGGCATTGGAAAATGCAGGGCTATAACGTGTAGATGAAGCACTAACAGGAGGCTTTACAATTTTCATTCTAGTGTCTTTCGTTTGGGAGAAAAATGCAAAGGTACAATGCAGCTTTTCCTTGCCGATATCTCTCTTTTGCAAAGAGATAGGCATTGGAAAATGCAGGGCTATAACGTGTAGATGAAGCACTAACAGGAGGCTTTAAAATTTTCATTCTAGTGTCTTTCGTTTGGGAGAAAAATGCAAAGGTACAATACAGCATTTCCTTGCCGATATCTCTCTTTTGCACAGAGATAGGCATTGGAAAATTCAGGGCTATAACGTGTAGATGAAGCACTAACAGGAGGCTTTAAAATTTTCATTCTAGTGTCCTTCGTTTGGGAGAAAAATGCAAAGGTACAATACAGCTTTTCCTTGCCGATATCTCTCTTTTGCAAAGAGATAGGCATTGGAAAATTCAGGGCTATAACGTGTAGATGAAGCACTAATAGGAGGCTTTAAAATTTTCAATCTAGTGTCCTTCGTTTGGGAGAAAAATGCAAAGGTACAATGCAGCTTTTCCTTGCCAATATCTCTCTTTTGCAAAGAGCTAGGCATTGGAAAATGCAGGGCTATAACGTGTAGATGAAGCACTAACAGGAGGCTTTACAATTTTCATTCTAGTGTCTTTCGTTTGGGAGAAAAATGCAAAGGTACAATACAGTTTTTCCTTGCCGATATCTCTCTTTTGCAAAGAGATAGGCATTGGAAAATTCAGGGCTATAACGTGTAGATGAAGCACTAATAGGAGGCTTTAAAATTTTCAATCTAGTGTCCTTCGTTTGGGAGAAAAATGCAAAGGTACAATACAGCTTTTCCTTGCCAATATCTCTCTTTTGCAAAGAGCTAGGCATTGGAAAATTCAGGCCTATAACGTGTAGATGAAGCACTAACAGGAGGCTTTAAAATTTTCATTCTAGTGTCTTTCGTTTGGGAGAAAAATGCAAAGGTACAATACAGTTTTTCCTTGCCGATATCTCTCTTTTGCAAAGAGATAGGCATTGGAAAATTCAGGGCTATAACGTGTAGATGAAGCACTAACAGGAGGCTTTACAATTTTCATTCTAGTGTCTTTCGTTTGGGAGAAAAATGCAAAGGTACAATACAGCTTTTCCTTGCCGATATCTCTCTTTTGCAAAGAGATAGGCATTGGAAAATGCAGGGCTATAACGTGTAGATGAAGCACTAACAGGAGGCTTTAAAATTTTCATTCTAGTGTCTTTCGTTTGGGAGAAAAATGCAAAGGTACAATACAGCATTTCCTTGCCGATATCTCTCTTTTGCACAGAGATAGGCATTGGAAAATTCAGGGCTATAACGTGTAGATGAAGCACTAAAAGGAGGCTTTAAAATTTTCATTCTAGTGTCTTTCGTTTGGGAGAAAAATGCAAAAGTACAATGCAGCTTTTCCTTGCCGATATCTCTCTTTTGCAAAGAGATAGGCATTGGAAAATTCAGGGCTATAACGTGTAGATGAAGCACTAATAGGAGGCTTTAAAATTTTCAATCTAGTGTCCTTCGTTTGGGAGAAAAATGCAAAGGTACAATACAGCTTTTCCTTGCCAATATCTCTCTTTTGCAAAGAGCTAGGCATTGGAAAATGCAGGGCTATAACGTGTAGATGAAGCACTAACAGGAGGCTTTACAATTTTCATTCTAGTGTCTTTCGTTTGGGAGAAAAATGCAAAGGTACAATGCAGCTTTTCCTTGCCGATATCTCTCTTTTGCAAAGAGATAGGCATTGGAAAATTCAGGGCTATAACGTGTAGATGAAGCACTAATAGGAGGCTTTAAAATTTTCAATCTAGTGTCCCTCGTTTGGGAGAAAAATGCAAAGGTACAATACAGCTTTTCCTTGCCAATATCTCTCTTTTGCAAAGAGCTAGGCATTGGAAAATGCAGGGCTATAACGTGTAGATGAAGCACTAACAGGAGGCTTTACAATTTTCATTCTAGTGTCTTTCGTTTGGGAGAAAAATGCAAAGGTACAATGCAGCTTTTCCTTGCCGATATCTCTCTTTTGCAAAGAGATAGGCATTGGAAAATGCAGGGCTATAACGTGTAGATGAAGCACTAACAGGAGGCTTTAAAATTTTCATTCTAGTGTCTTTCGTTTGGGAGAAAAATGCAAAGGTACAATACAGCATTTCCTTGCCGATATCTCTCTTTTGCACAGAGATAGGCATTGGAAAATTCAGGGCTATAACGTGTAGATGAAGCACTAACAGGAGGCTTTAAAATTTTCATTCTAGTGTCTTTCGTTTGGGAGAAAAATGCAAAGGTACAATACAGCTTTTCCTTGCCGATATCTCTCTTTTGCAAAGAGATAGGCATTGGAAAATTCAAGGCTATAACGTGTAGATGAAGCACTAACAGGAGGCTTTAAAATTTTCATTCTAGTGTCCTTCGTTTGGGAGAAAAATGCAAAGGTACAATACAGCTAATCCTTGCCGATATCTCTCTTTTGCAAAGAGATAGGCATTGGAAAATTCAGGGCTATAACGTGTAGATGAAGCACTAATAGGAGGCTTTAAAATTTTCAATCTAGTGTCCTTCGTTTGGGAGAAAAATGCAAAGGTACAATGCAGCTTTTCCTTGCCAATATCTCTCTTTTGCAAAGAGCTAGGCATTGGAAAATGCAGGGCTATAACGTGTAGATGAAGCACTAACAGGAGGCTTTACAATTTTCATTCTAGTGTCTTTCGTTTGGGAGAAAAATGCAAAGGTACAATACAGTTTTTCCTTGCCGATATCTCTCTTTTGCAAAGAGATAGGCATTGGAAAATTCAGGGCTATAACGTGTAGATGAAGCACTAATAGGAGGCTTTAAAATTTTCAATCTAGTGTCCTTCGTTTGGGAGAAAAATGCAAAGGTACAAAACAGCTTTTCCTTGCCAATATCTCTCTTTTGCAAAGAGCTAGGCATTGGAAAATGCAGGGCTATAACGTGTAGATGAAGCACTAACAGGAGGCTTTACAATTTTCATTCTAGTGTCTTTCGTTTGGGAGAAAAATGCAAAGGTACAATGCAGCTTTTCCTTGCCGATATCTCTCTTTTGCAAAGAGATAGGCATTGGAAAATGCAGGGCTATAACGTGTAGATGAAGCACTAACAGGAGGCTTTAAAATTTTCATTCTAGTGTCTTTCGTTTGGGAGAAAAATGCAAAGGTACAATACAGCATTTCCTTGCCGATATCTCTCTTTTGCACAGAGATAGGCATTGGAAAATTCAGGGCTATAACGTGTAGATGAAGCACTAACAGGAGGCTTTAAAATTTTCATTCTAGTGTCTTTCGTTTGGGAGAAAAATGCAAAGGTACAATACAGCTTTTCCTTGCCGATATCTGTCTTTTGCAAAGAGATAGGCATTGGAAAATTCAGGGCTATAACGTGTAGATGAAGCACTAACAGGAGGCTTTCAAATTTTCATTCTAGTGTCCTTCGTTTGGGAGAAAAATGCAAAGGTACAATACAGCTTTTCCTTGCCGATATCTCTCTTTTGCAAAGAGATAGGCATTGGAAAATTCAGGGCTATAACGTGTAGATGAAGCACTAATAGGAGGCTTTAAAATTTTCAATCTAGTGTCCTTCGTTTGGGAGAAAAATGCAAAGGTACAATACAGCTTTTCCTTGCCAATATCTCTCTTTTGCAAAGAGCTAGGCATTGGAAAATTCAGGGCTATAACGTGCAGATGAAGCACTAACAGGAGGCTTTAAAATTTTCATTCTAGTGTCTTTCGTTTGGGAGAAAAATGCAAAGGTACAATACCGTTTTTCCTTGCCGATATCTCTCTTTTGCAAAGAGATAGGCATTGGAAAATTCAGGGCTATAACGTGTAGATGAAGCACTAACAGGAGGCTTTACAATTTTCATTCTAGTGTCTTTCGTTTGGGAGAAAAATGCAAAGGTACAATACAGCTTTTCCTTGCCGATATCTCTCTTTTGCAAAGAGATAGGCATTGGAAAATGCAGGGCTATAACGTGTAGATGAAGCACTAACAGGAGGCTTTAAAATTTTCATTCTAGTGTCTTTCGTTTGGGAGAAAAATGCAAAGGTACAATACAGCATTTCCTTGCCGATATCTCTCTTTTGCAAAGAGATAGGCATTGGAAAATTCAGGACTATTACGTGTAGATGAAGCACTAAAAGGAGGCTTTAAAATTTTCATTCTAGTGTCTTTCGTTTGGGAGAAAAATGCAAAGGTACAATACAGCATTTCCTTGCCGATATCTCTCTTTTGCAAAGAGATAGGCATTGGAAAATTCAGGGCTATAACGTGTAGATGAAGCACTAATAGGAGGCTTTAAAATTTTCAATCTAGTGTCCTTCGTTTGGGAGAAAAATGCAAAGGTACAATACAGCTTTTCCTTGCCAATATCTCTCTTTTGCAAAGAGCTAGGCATTGGAAAATGCAGGGCTATAACGTGTAGATGAAGCACTAACAGGAGGCTTTACAATTTTCATTCTAGTGTCTTTCGTTTGGGAGAAAAATGCAAAGGTACAATGCAGCTTTTCCTTGCCGATATCTCTCTTTTGCAAAGAGATAGGCATTGGAAAATGCAGGGCTATAACGTGTAGATGAAGCACTAACAGGAGGCTTTAAAATTTTCATTCTAGTGTCTTTCGTTTGGGAGAAAAATGCAAAGGTACAATACAGCATTTCCTTGCCGATATCTCTCTTTTGCACAGAGATAGGCATTGGAAAATTCAGGGCTATAACGTGTAGATGAAGCACTAACAGGAGGCTTTAAAATTTTCATTCTAGTGTCTTTCGTTTGGGAGAAAAATGCAAAGGTACAATACAGCTTTTCCTTGCCGATATCTCTCTTTTGCAAAGAGATAGGCATTGGAAAATTCACGGCTATAACGTGTACATGAAGCACTAACAGGAGGCTTTAAAATTTTAATTCTAGTGTCCTTCATTTGGGAGAAAAATGCAAAGGTACAATACAGCTTTTCCTTGCCGATATCTCTCTTTTGCAAAGAGATAGGCATTGGAAAATTCAGGGCTATAACGTGTAGATGAAGCACTAATAGGAGGCTTTAAAATTTTCAATCTAGTGTCCTTCGTTTGGGAGAAAAATGCAAAGGTACAATGCAGCTTTTCCTTGCCAATATCTCTCTTTTGCAAAGAGCTAGGCATTGGAAAATGCAGGGCTATAACGTGTAGATGAAGCACTAACAGGAGGCTTTACAATTTTCATTCTAGTGTCTTTCGTTTGGGAGAAAAATGCAAAGGTACAATACAGTTTTTCCTTGCCGATATCTCTCTTTTGCAAAGAGATAGGCATTGGAAAATTCAGGGCTATAACGTGTAGATGAAGCACTAATAGGAGGCTTTAAAATTTTCAATCTAGTGTCCTTCGTTTGGGAGAAAAATGCAAAGGTACAATACAGCTTTTCCTTGCCAATATCTCTCTTTTGCAAAGAGCTAGGCATTGGAAAATTCAGGCCTATAACGTGTAGATGAAGCACTAACAGGAGGCTTTAAAATTTTCATTCTAGTGTCTTTCGTTTGGGAGAAAAATGCAAAGGTACAATACAGTTTTTCCTTGCCGATATCTCTCTTTTGCAAAGAGATAGGCATTGGAAAATTCAGGGCTATAACGTGTAGATGAAGCACTAACAGGAGGCTTTACAATTTTCATTCTACTGTCTTTCGTTTGGGAGAAAAATGCAAAGGTACAATACAGCTTTTCCTTGCCGATATCTCTCTTTTGCAAAGAGATAGGCATTGGAAAATGCAGGGCTACAACGTGTAGATGAAGCACTAACAGGAGGCTTTAAAATTTTCATTCTAGTGTCTTTCGTTTGGGAGAAAAATGCAAAGGTACAATACAGCATTTCCTTGCCGATATCTCTCTTTTGCACAGAGATAGGCATTGGAAAATTCAGGGCTATAACGTGTAGATGAAGCACTAACATGAGGCTTTAAAATTTTCATTCTAGTGTCTTTCGTTTGGGAGAAAAATGCAAAGGTACAATACAGCTTTTCCTTACCGATATCTCTCTTTTGCAAAGAGATAGGCATTGGAAAATTCAGGGCTATAACGTGTAGATGAAGCACTAATAGGAGGCTTTAAAATTTTCAATCTAGTGTCCTTCGTTTGGGAGAAAAATGCAAAGGTACAATACAGCTTTTCCTTGCCAATATCTCTCTTTTGCAAAGAGCTAGGCATTGGAAAATGCAGGGCTATAACGTGTAGATGAAGCACTAACAGGAGGCTTTACAATTTTCATTCTAGTGTCTTTCGTTTGGGAGAAAAATGCAAAGGTACAATGCAGCTTTTCCTTGCCGATATCTCTCTTTTGCAAAGAGATAGGCATTGGAAAATGCAGGGCTATAACGTGTAGATGAAGCACTAACAGGAGGCTTTAAAATTTTCATTCTAGTGTCTTTCGTTTGGGAGAAAAATGCAAAGGTACAATACAGCATTTCCTTGCCGATATCTCTCTTTTGCACAGAGATAGGCATTGGAAAATTCAGGGCTATAACGTGTAGATGAAGCACTAACAGGAGGCTTTAAAATTTTCATTCTAGTGTCTTTCGTTTGGGAGAAAAATGCAAAGGTACAATACAGCTTTTCCTTGCCGATATCTCTCTTTTGCAAAGAGATAGGCATTGGAAAATTCAGGGCTATAACGTGTAGATGAAGCACTAACAGGAGGCTTTAAAATTTTCATTCTAGTGTCCTTCGTTTGGGAGAAAAATGCAAAGGTACAATACAGCTTTTCCTTGCCGATATCTCTCTTTTGCAAAGAGATAGGCATTGGAAAATTCAGGACTATAACGTGTAGATGAAGCACTAATAGGAGGCTTTAAAATTTTCAATCTAGTGTCCTTCGTTTGGGAGAAAAATGCAAAGGTACAATACAGCTTTTCCTTGCCAATATCTCTCTTTTGCAAAGAGCTAGGCATTGGAAAATTCAGGGCTATAACGTGTAGATGAAGCACTAACAGGAGGCTTTAAAATTTTCATTCTAGTGTCTTTCGTTTGGGAGAAAAATGCAAAGGTACAATACAGTTTTTCCTTGCCGATATCTCTCTTTTGCAAAGAGATAGGCATTGGAAAATTCAGGGCTATAACGTGTAGATGAAGCACTAACAGGAGGCTTTACAATTTTCATTCTAGTGTCTTTCGTTTGGGAGAAAAATGCAAAGGTACAATACAGCTTTTCCTTGCCGATATCTCTCTTATGCAAAGAGATAGGCATTGGAAAATGCAGGGCTATAACGTGTAGATGAAGCACTAACAGGAGGCTTTAAAATTTTCATTCTAGTGTCTTTCGTTTGGGAGAAAAATGCAAAGGTACAATACAGCATTTCCTTGCCGATATCTCTCTTTTGCAAAGAGATAGGCATTGGAAAATTCAGGACTATTACGTGTAGATGAAGCACTAAAAGGAGGCTTTAAAATTTTCATTCTAGTGTCTTTCGTTTGGGAGAAAAATGCAAAAGTACAATGCAGCTTTTCCTTGCCGATATCTCTCTTTTGCAAAGAGATAGGCATTGGAAAATTCAGGGCTATAACGTGTAGATGAAGCACTAATAGGAGGCTTTAAAATTTTCAATCTAGTGTCCTTCGTTTGGGAGAAAAATGCAAAGGTACAATACAGCTTTTCCTTGCCAATATCTCTCTTTTGCAAAGAGCTAGGCATTGGAAAATTCAGGGCTATAACGTGTAGATGAAGCACTAATAGGAGGCTTTAAAATTTTCAATCTAGTGTCCTTCGTTTGGGAGAAAAATGCAAAGGTACAATACAGCTTTTCCTTGCCAATATCTCTCTTTTGCAAAGAGCTAGGCATTGGAAAATGCAGGGCTATAACGTGTAGATGAAGCACTAACAGGAGGCTTTACAATTTTCATTCTAGTGTCTTTCGTTTGGGAGAAAAATGCAAAGGTACAATGCAGCTTTTCCTTGCCGATATCTCTCTTTTGCAAAGAGATAGGCATTGGAAAATGCAGGGCTATAACGTGTAGATGAAGCACTAACAGGAGGCTTTAAAATTTTCATTCTAGTGTCTTTCGTTTGGGAGAAAAATGCAAAGGTACAATACAGCTTTTCCTTGCCGATATCTCTCTTTTGCAAAGAGATAGGCATTGGAAAATTCAGGGCTATAACGTGTAGATGAAGCACTAACAGGAGGCTTTAAAATTTTCATTCTAGTGTCCTTCGTTTGGGAGAAAAATGCAAAGGTACAATACAGCTTTTCCTTGCCGATATCTCTCTTTTGCAAAGAGATAGGCATTGGAAAATTCAGGGCTATAACGTGTAGATGAAGCACTAACAGGAGGCTTTACAATTTTCATTCTAGTGTCTTTCGTTTGGGAGAAAAATGCAAAGGTACAATACAGTTTTTCCTTGCCGATATCTCTCTTTTGCAAAGAGATAGGCATTGGAAAATTCAGGGCTATAACGTGTAGATGAAGCACTAACAGGAGGCTTTACAATTTTCATTCTAGTGTCTTTCGTTTGGGAGAAAAATGCAAAGGTACAATACAGCTTTTCCTTGCCGATATCTCTCTTATGCAAAGAGATAGGCATTGGAAAATGCAGGGCTATAACGTGTAGATGAAGCACTAACAGGAGGCTTTAAAATTTTCATTCTAGTGTCTTTCGTTTGGGAGAAAAATGCAAAGGTACAATACAGCATTTCCTTGCCGATATCTCTCTTTTGCAAAGAGATAGGCATTGGAAAATTCAGGACTATTACGTGTAGATGAAGCACTAAAAGGAGGCTTTAAAATTTTCATTCTAGTGTCTTTCGTTTGGGAGAAAAATGCAAAAGTACAATGCAGCTTTTCCTTGCCGATATCTCTCTTTTGCAAAGAGATAGGCATTGGAAAATTCAGGGCTATAACGTGTAGATGAAGCACTAATAGGAGGCTTTAAAATTTTCAATCTAGTGTCCTTCGTTTGGGAGAAAAATGCAAAGGTACAATACAGCTTTTCCTTGCCAATATCTCTCTTTTGCAAAGAGCTAGGCATTGGAAAATTCAGGGCTATAACGTGTAGATGAAGCACTAATAGGAGGCTTTAAAATTTTCAATCTAGTGTCCTTCGTTTGGGAGAAAAATGCAAAGGTACAATACAGCTTTTCCTTGCCAATATCTCTCTTTTGCAAAGAGCTAGGCATTGGAAAATGCAGGGCTATAACGTGTAGATGAAGCACTAACAGGAGGCTTTACAATTTTCATTCTAGTGTCTTTCGTTTGGGAGAAAAATGCAAAGGTACAATGCAGCTTTTCCTTGCCGATATCTCTCTTTTGCAAAGAGATAGGCATTGGAAAATGCAGGGCTATAACGTGTAGATGAAGCACTAACAGGAGGCTTTAAAATTTTCATTCTAGTGTCTTTCGTTTGGGAGAAAAATGCAAAGGTACAATACAGCTTTTCCTTGCCGATATCTCTCTTTTGCAAAGAGATAGGCATTGGAAAATTCAGGGCTATAACGTGTAGATGAAGCACTAACAGGAGGCTTTAAAATTTTCATTCTAGTGTCCTTCGTTTGGGAGAAAAATGCAAAGGTACAATACAGCTTTTCCTTGCCGATATCTCTCTTTTGCAAAGAGATAGGCATTGGAAAATTCAGGGCTATAACGTGTAGATGAAGCACTAATAGGAGGCTTTAAAATTTTCAATCTAGTGTCCTTCGTTTGGGAGAAAAATGCAAAGGTACAATACAGCTTTTCCTTGCCAATATCTCTCTTTTGCAAAGAGCTAGGCATTGGAAAATTCAGGGCTATAACGTGTAGATGAAGCACTAACAGGAGGCTTTAAAATTTTCATTCTAGTGTCTTTCGTTTGGGAGAAAAATGCAAAGGTACAATACAGTTTTTCCTTGCCGATATCTCTCTTTTGCAAAGAGATAGGCATTGGAAAATTCAGGGCTATAACGTGTAGATGAAGCACTAACAGGAGGCTTTACAATTTTCATTCTAGTGTCTTTCGTTTGGGAGAAAAATGCAAAGGTACAATACAGCTTTTCCTTGCCGATATCTCTCTTTTGCAAAGAGATAGGCATTGGAAAATGCAGGGATATAACGTGTAGATAAAGCACTAACAGGAGGCTTTAAAATTTTCATTCTAGTGTCTTTCGTTTGGGAGAAAAATGCAAAGGTACAATACAGCATTTCCTTGCCGATATCTCTCTTTTGCAAAGAGATAGGCATTGGAAAATTCAGGACTATTACGTGTAGATGAAGCACTAAAAGGAGGCTTTAAAATTTTCATTCTAGTGTCTTTCGTTTGGGAGAAAAATGCAAAAGTACATTGCAGCTTTTCCTTGCCGATATCTCTCTTTTGCAAAGAGATAGGCATTGGAAAATTCAGGGCTATAACGTGTAGATGAAGCACTAATAGGAGGCTTTAAAATTTTCAATCTAGTGTCCTTCGTTTGGGAGAAAAATGCAAAGGTACAATACAGCTTTTCCTTGCCAATATCTCTCTTTTGCAAAGAGCTAGGCATTGGAAAATGCAGGGCTATAACGTGTAGATGAAGCACTAACAGGAGGCTTTACAATTTTCATTCTAGTGTCTTTCGTTTGGAGAAAAATGCAAAGGTACAATACAGTTTTTCCTTGCCGATATCTCTCTTTTGCAAAGAGATAGGCATTGGAAAATTCAGGGCTATAACGTGTAGATGAAGCACTAATAGGAGGCTTTAAAATTTTCAATCTAGTGTCCTTCGTTTGGGAGAAAAATGCAAAGGTACAATACAGCTTTTCCTTGCCAATATCTCTCTTTTGCAAAGAGCTAGGCATTGGAAAATTCAGGGCTATAACGTGTAGATGAAGCACTAACAGGAGGCTTTAAAATTTTCATTCTAGTGTCTTTCGTTTGGGAGAAAAATGCAAAGGTACAATACAGTTTTTCCTTGCCGATATCTCTCTTTTGCAAAGAGATAGGCATTGGAAAATTCAGGGCTATAACGTGTAGATGAAGCACTAACAGGAGGCTTTACAATTTTCATTCTAGTGTCTTTCGTTTGGGAGAAAAATGCAAAGGTACAATACAGCTTTTCCTTGCCGATATCTCTCTTTTGCAAAGAGATAGGCATTGGAAAATGCAGGGCTATAACGTGTAGATGAAGCACTAACAGGAGGCTTTAAAATTTTCATTCTAGTGTCTTTCGTTTGGGAGAAAAATGCAAAGGTACAATACAGCATTTCCTTGCCGATATCTCTCTTTTGCAAAGAGATAGGCATTGGAAAATTCAGGACTATTACGTGTAGATGAAGCACTAAAAGGAGGCTTTAAAATTTTCATTCTAGTGTCTTTCGTTTGGGAGAAAAATGCAAAAGTACAATGCAGCTTTTCCTTGCCGATATCTCTCTTTTGCAAAGAGATAGGCATTGGAAAATTCAGGGCTATAACGTGTAGATGAAGCACTAATAGGAGGCTTTAAAATTTTCAATCTAGTGTCCTTCGTTTGGGAGAAAAATGCAAAGGTACAATACAGCTTTTCCTTGCCAATATCTCTCTTTTGCAAAGAGCTAGGCATTGGAAAATTCAGGGCTATAACGTGTAGATGAAGCACTAATAGGAGGCTTTAAAATTTTCAATCTAGTGTCCTTCGTTTGGGAGAAAAATGCAAAGGTACAATACAGCTTTTCCTTGCCAATATCTCTCTTTTGCAAAGAGCTAGGCATTGGAAAATGCAGGGCTATAACGTGTAGATGAAGCACTAACAGGAGGCTTTACAATTTTCATTCTAGTGTCTTTCGTTTGGAGAAAAATGCAAAGGTACAATACAGTTTTTCCTTGCCGATATCTCTCTTTTGCAAAGAGATAGGCATTGGAAAATTCAGGGCTATAACGTGTAGATGAAGCACTAATAGGAGGCTTTAAAATTTTCAATCTAGTGTCCTTCGTTTGGGAGAAAAATGCAAAGGTACAATACAGCTTTTCCTTGCCAATATCTCTCTTTTGCAAAGAGCTAGGCATTGGAAAATTCAGGGCTATAACGTGTAGATGAAGCACTAACAGGAGGCTTTCAAATTTTCATTCTAGTGTCTTTCGTTTGGGAGAAAAATGCAAAGGTACAATACAGTTTTTCCTTGCCGATATCTCTCTTTTGCAAAGAGATAGGCATTGGAAAATTCAGGGCTATAACGTGTAGATGAAGCACTAACAGGAGGCTTTACAATTTTCATTCTAGTGTCTTTCGTTTGGGAGAAAAATGCAAAGGTACAATACAGCTTTTCCTTGCCGATATCTCTCTTTTGCAAAGAGATAGGCATTGGAAAATGCAGGGCTATAACGTGTAGATGAAGCACTAACAGGAGGCTTTAAAATTTTCATTCTAGTGTCTTTCGTTTGGGAGAAAAATGCAAAGGTACAATACAGCATTTCCTTGCCGATATCTCTCTTTTGCAAAGAGATAGGTATTGGAAAATTCAGGACTATTACGTGTAGATGAAGCACTAAAAGGAGGCTTTAAAATTTTCATTCTAGTGTCTTTCGTTTGGGAGAAAAATGCAAAAGTACAATGCAGCTTTTCCTTGCCGATATCTCTCTTTTGCAAAGAGATAGGCATTGGAAAATTCAGGGCTATAACGTGTAGATGAAGCACTAATAGGAGGCTTTAAAATTTTCAATCTAGTGTCCTTCGTTTGGGAGAAAAATGCAAAGGTACAATACAGCTTTTCCTTGCCAATATCTCTCTTTTGCAAAGAGCTAGGCATTGGAAAATTCAGGGCTATAACGTGTAGATGAAGCACTAATAGGAGGCTTTAAAATTTTCAATCTAGTGTCCTTCGTTTGGGAGAAAAATGCAAAGGTACAATACAGCTTTTCCTTGCCAATATCTCTCTTTTGCAAAGAGCTAGGCATTGGAAAATGCAGGGCTATAACGTGTAGATGAAGCACTAACAGGAGGCTTTACAATTTTCATTCTAGTGTCTTTCGTTTGGGAGAAAAATGCAAAGGTACAATGCAGCTTTTCCTTGCCGATATCTCTCTTTTGTAAAGAGATAGGCATTGGAAAATGCAGGGCTATAACGTGTAGATGAAGCACTAACAGGAGGCTTTAAAATTTTCATTCTAGTGTCTTTCGTTTGGGAGAAAAATGCAAAGGTACAATACAGCATTTCCTTGCCGATATCTCTCTTTTGCAAAGAGATAGGCATTGGAAAATTCAGGACTATTACGTGTAGATGAAGCACTAAAAGGAGGCTTTAAAATTTTCATTCTAGTGTCTTTTGTTTGGGAGAAAAATGCAAAAGTACATTGCAGCTTTTCCTTGCCGATATCTCTCTTTTGCAAAGAGATAGGCATTGGAAAATTCAGGGCTATAACGTGTAGATGAAGCACTAATAGGAGGCTTTAAAATTTTCAATCTAGTGTCCTTCGTTTGGGAGAAAAATGCAAAGGTACAATACAGCTTTTCCTTGCCAATATCTCTCTTTTGCAAAGAGCTAATCATTGGAAAATTCAGGGCTATAACGTGTAGATGAAGCACTAATAGGAGGCTTTAAAATTTTCAATCTAGTGTCCTTCGTTTGGGAGAAAAATGCAAAGGTACAATACAGCTTTTCCTTGCCAATATCTCTCTTTTGCAAAGAGCTAGACATTGGAAAATGCAGGGCTATAACGTGTAGATGAAGCACTAACAGGAGGCTTTACAATTTTCATTCTAGTGTCTTTCGTTTGGGAGAAAAATGCAAAGGTACAATGCAGCTTTTCCTTGCCGATATCTCTCTTTTGTAAAGAGATAGGCATTGGAAAATGCAGGGCTATAACGTGTAGATGAAGCACTAACAGGAGGCTTTAAAATTTTCATTCTAGTGTCTTTCGTTTGGGAGAAAAATGCAAAGGTACAATACAGCTTTTCCTTGCCGATATCTCTCTTTTGCAAAGAGATAGGCATTGGAAAATTCAGGGCTATAACGTGTAGATGAAGCACTAACAGGAGGCTTTAAAATTTTCATTCTAGTGTCCTTCGTTTGGGAGAAAAATGCAAAGGTACAATACAGCTTTTCCTTGCCGATATCTCTCTTTTGCAAAGAGATAGGCATTGGAAAATTCAGGGCTATAACGTGTAGATGAAGCACTAATAGGAAGCTTTAAAATTTTCAATCTAGTGTCCTTCGTTTGGGAGAAAAATGCAAAGGTACAATACAGCTTTTCCTTGCCAATATCTCTCTTTTGCAAAGAGCTAGGCATTGGAAAATTCAGGGCTATAACGTGTAGATGAAGCACTAACAGGAGGCTTTAAAATTTTCATTCTAGTGTCTTTCGTTTGGGAGAAAAATGCAAAGGTACAATACAGTTTTTCCTTGCCGATATCTCTCTTTTGCAAAGAGATAGGCATTGGAAAATTCAGGGCTATAACGTGTAGATGAAGCACTAACAGGAGGCTTTACAATTTTCATTCTAGTGTCTTTCGTTTGGGAGAAAAATGCAAAGGTACAATACAGCTTTTCCTTGCCGATATCTCTCTTTTGCAAAGAGATAGGCATTGGAAAATGCAGGGCTATAACGTGTAGATGAAGCACTAACAGGAGGCTTTAAAATTTTCATTCTAGTGTCTTTCGTTTGGGAGAAAAATGCAAAGGTACAATACAGCATTTCCTTGACGATATCTCTCTTTTGCAAAGAGATAGGCATTGGAAAATTCAGGACTATTACGTGTAGATGAAGCACTAAAAGGAGGCTTTAAAATTTTCATTCTAGTGTCTTTCGTTTGGGAGAAAAATGCAAAAGTACATTGCAGCTTTTCCTTGCCGATATCTCTCTTTTGCAAAGAGATAGGCATTGGAAAATGCAGGGCTATAACGTGTAGATGAAGCACTAATAGGAGGCTTTAAAATTTTCAATCTAGTGTCCTTCGTTTGGGAGAAAAATGCAAAGGTACAATACAGCTTTTCCTTGCCAATATCTCTCTTTTGCAAAGAGCTAGGCATTGGAAAATGCAGGGCTATAACGTGTAGATGAAGCACTAACAGGAGGCTTTACAATTTTCATTCTAGTGTCTTTCGTTTGGGAGAAAAATGCAAAGGTACAATACAGTTTTTCCTTGCCGATATCTCTCTTTTGCAAAGAGATAGGCATTGGAAAATTCAGGGCTATAACGTGTAGATGAAGCACTAACAGGAGGCTTTACAATTTTCATTCTAGTGTCTTTCGTTTGGGAGAAAAATGCAAAGGTACAATACAGCTTTTCCTTGCCGATATCTCTCTTTTGCAAAGAGATAGGCATTGGAAAATGCAGGGCTATAACGTGTAGATGAAGCACTAACAGGAGGCTTTAAAATTTTCATTCTAGTGTCTTTCGTTTGGGAGAAAAATGCAAAGGTACAATACAGCATTTCCTTGCCGATATCTCTCTTTTGCAAAGAGATAGGCATTGGAAAATTCAGGACTATTACGTGTAGATGAAGCACTAAAAGGAGGCTTTAAAATTTTCATTCTAGTGTCTTTCGTTTGGGAGAAAAATGCAAAAGTACAATGCAGCTTTTCCTTGCCGATATCTCTCTTTTGCAAAGAGCTAGGCATTGGAAAATTCAGGGCTATAACGTGTAGATGAAGCACTAACAGGAGGCTTTAAAATTTTCATTCTAGTGTCTTTCGTTTGGGAGAAAAATGCAAAGGTACAATACAGTTTTTCCTTGCCGATATCTCTCTTTTGCAAAGAGATAGGCATTGGAAAATTCAGGGCTATAACGTGTAGATGAAGCACTAACAGGAGGCTTTACAATTTTCATTCTAGTGTCTTTCGTTTGGGAGAAAAATGCAAAGGTACAATACAGCTTTTCCTTGCCGATATCTCTCTTTTGCAAAGAGATAGGCATTGGAAAATGCAGGGCTATAACGTGTAGATGAAGCACTAAAAGGAGGCTTTAAAATTTTCATTCTAGTGTCTTTCGTTTGGGAGAAAAATGCAAAAGTACAATGCAGCTTTTCCTTGCCGATATCTCTCTTTTGCAAAGAGATAGGCATTGGAAAATTCAGGGCTATAACGTGTAGATGAAGCACTAATAGGAGGCTTTAAAATTTTCAATCTAGTGTCCTTCGTTTGGGAGAAAAATGCAAAGGTACAATACAGCTTTTCCTTGCCAATATCTCTCTTTTGCAAAGAGCTAGGCATTGGAAAATGCAGGGCTATAACGTGTAGATGAAGCACTAACAGGAGGCTTTACAATTTTCATTCTAGTGTCTTTCGTTTGGGAGAAAAATGCAAAGGTACAATACAGTTTTTCCTTGCCGATATCTCTCTTTTGCAAAGAGATAGGCATTGGAAAATTCAGGGCTATAACGTGTAGATGAAGCACTAACAGGAGGCTTTACAATTTTCATTCTAGTGTCTTTCGTTTGGGAGAAAAATGCAAAGGTACAATACAGCTTTTCCTTGCCGATATCTCTCTTTTGCAAAGAGATAGGCATTGGAAAATGCAGGGCTATAACGTGTAGATGAAGCACTAACAGGAGGCTTTAAAATTTTCATTCTAGTGTCTTTCGTTTGGGAGAAAAATGCAAAGGCACAATACAGCATTTCCTTGCCGATATCTCTCTTTTGCAAAGAGATAGGCATTGGAAAATTCAGGACTATTACGTGTAGATGAAGCACTAAAAGGAGGCTTTAAAATTTTCATTCTAGTGTCTTTCGTTTGGGAGAAAAATGCAAAAGTACAATGCAGCTTTTCCTTGCCGATATCTCTCTTTTGCAAAGAGATAGGCATTGGAAAATTCAGGGCTATAACGTGTAGATGAAGCACTAATAGGAGGCTTTAAATTTTTCAATCTAGTGTCCTTCGTTTGGGAGAAAAATGCAAAGGTACAATACAGCTTTTCCTTGCCAATATCTCTCTTTTGCAAAGAGCTAGGCATTGGAAAATGCAGGGCTATAACGTGTAGATGAAGCACTAACAGGAGGCTTTACAATTTTCATTCTAGTGTCTTTCGTTTGGGAGAAAAATGCAAAGGTACAATGCAGCATTTCCTTGCCGATATCTCTCTTTTGCAAAGAGATAGGCATTGGAAAATGCAGGGCTATAACGTGTAGATGAAGCACTAACAGGAGGCTTTAAAATTTTCATTCTAGTGTCTTTCGTTTGGGAGAAAAATGCAAAGGTACAATACAGCATTTCCTTGCCGATATCTCTCTTTTGCACAGAGATAGGCATTGGAAAATTCAGGGCTATAACGTGTAGATGAAGCACTAACAGGAGGCTTTAAAATTTTCATTCTAGTGTCTTTCGTTTGGGAGAAAAATGCAAAGGTACAATACAGCTTTTCCTTGCCGATATCTCTCTTTTGCAAAGAGATAGGCATTGGAAAATTCAGGGCTATAACGTGTAGATGAAGCACTAACAGGAGGCTTTAAAATTTTCATTCTAGTGTCCTTCGTTTGGGAGAAAAATGCAAAGGTACAATACAGCTTTTCCTTGCCGATATCTCTCTTTTGCAAAGAGCTAGGCATTGGAAAATTCAGGGCTATAACGTGTAGATGAAGCACTAACAGGAGGCTTTAAAATTTTCATTCTAGTGTCTTTCGTTTGGGAGAAAAATGCAAAGGTACAATACAGTTTTTCCTTGCCGATATCTCTCTTTTGCAAAGAGATAGGCATTGGAAAATTCAGGGCTATAACGTGTAGATGAAGCACTAACAGGAGGCTTTACAATTTTCATTCTAGTGTCTTTCGTTTGGGAGAAAAATGCAAAGGTACAATACAGCTTTTCCTTGCCGATATCTCTCTTTTGCAAAGAGATAGGCATTGGAAAATGCAGGGCTATAACGTGTAGATGAAGCACTAAAAGGAGGCTTTAAAATTTTCATTCTAGTGTCTTTCTTTTGGGAGAAAAATGCAAAAGTACAATGCAGCTTTTCCTTGCCGATATCTCTCTTTTGCAAAGAGATAGGCATTGGAAAATTCAGGGCTATAACGTGTAGATGAAGCACTAATAGGAGGCTTTAAAATTTTCAATCTAGTGTCCTTCGTTTGGGAGAAAAATGCAAAGGTACAATACAGCTTTTCCTTGCCAATATCTCTCTTTTGCAAAGAGCTAGGCATTGGAAAATTCAGGGCTATAACGTGTAGATGAAGCACTAACAGGAGGCTTTAAAATTTTCATTCTAGTGTCTTTCGTTTGGGAGAAAAATGCAAAGGTACAATACAGTTTTTCCTTGCCGATATCTCTCTTTTGCAAAGAGATAGGCATTGGAAAATTCAGGGCTATAACGTGTAGATGAAGCACTAACAGGAGGCTTTACAATTTTCATTCTAGTGTCTTTCGTTTGGGAGAAAAATGCAAAGGTACAATACAGCTTTTCCTTGCCGATATCTCTCTTTTGCAAAGAGATAGGCATAGGAAAATGCAGGGCTATAACGTGTAGATGAAGCACTAACAGGAGGCTTTAAAATTTTCATTCTAGTGTCTTTCGTTTGGGAGAAAAATGCAAAGGTACAATACAGCATTTCCTTGCCGATATCTCTCTTTTGCAAAGAGATAGGCATTGGAAAATTCAGGACTATTACGTGTAGATGAAGCACTAAAAGGAGGCTTTAAAATTTTCATTCTAGTGTCTTTCGTTTGGGAGAAAAATGCAAAAGTACAATGCAGCTTTTCCTTGCCGATATCTCTCTTTTGCAAAGAGATAGGCATTGGAAAATTCAGGGCTATAACGTGTAGATGAAGCACTAATAGGAGGCTTTAAAATTTTCAACCTAGTGTCCTTCGTTTGGGAGAAAAATGCAAAGGTACAATACAGCTTTTCCTTGCCAATATCTCTCTTTTGCAAAGAGCTAGGCATTGGAAAATGCAGGGCTATAACGTGTAGATGAAGCACTAACAGGAGGCTTTACAATTTTCATTCTAGTGTCTTTCGTTTGGGAGAAAAATGCAAAGGTACAATGCAGCTTTTCCTTGCCGATATCTCTCTTTTGCAAAGAGATAGGCATTGGAAAATGCAGGGCTATAACGTGTAGATGAAGCACTAACAGGAGGCTTTAAAATTTTCATTCTAGTGTCTTTCGTTTGGGAGAAAAATGCAAAGGTACAATACAGCATTTCCTTGCCGATATCTCTCTTTTGCACAGAGATAGGCATTGGAAAATTCAGGGCTATAACGTGTAGATGAAGCACTAACAGGAGGCTTTAAAATTTTCATTCTAGTGTCTTTCGTTTGGGAGAAAAATGCAAAGGTACAATACAGCTATTCCTTGCCGATATCTCTCTTTTGCAAAGAGATAGGCATTGGAAAATTCAGGGCTATAACGTGTAGATGAAGCACTAACAGGAGGCTTTAAAATTCATCTGCTGCAGGCCTTCCCCCAGGAATGCTTGCACTAGTTGTTGCATTTGGTTTGTTGTTTGGGGGTGCTTCAGTATTAGGCAGCCTTCTGCCCTCCCATGTTCATCTGAAAATATGTGTTCTCCCTGCAGTTGTTGTCCCCAGATGAGAGTTCCCTTGTGCTGCCTCAGTTGAATCTCCTTTACTTGACAGAGATGTGCCTGAGCAGCGGCCCTCCCCAGCCCTATCCCAAATCATACTTATTTTGCATAGGAGATACCATGGTCATGAAGATTGTTCTCCCAGGGTGAGGTTCATTCATTGTATTCTGGGTATGCTGACCCCTGTGATTTCCCCAAATGTGGGAAACTCGACTGCATTATTTGTGGTAGTGGGGGACTGTGTTTGTGCTTTCCTCTGGTCAGCTCTGGTAAAAGTCAGATTTATTTGTCTCAGATCTTCCTCTAGCCTTGTTCTTCTTTCGAGAGTTCCCTTGTGCTGCCTCAGTTGGATCTCTTTCACTTGACAGGGGGGTGCCCGAGCAGCGACCCTCCCCAGCTCTAGCCCAACTCCTACTTACCTGCCAGGTGAGATACTATGATCATAAAGGTGCTTCTCCCAGGGCAAGGCTCACCCATTGCACTCTGATTTCCCCAAATGTGGGAAGCTTGACTGCATAATTTGTGTTTCCCCTGGTCGGCTCTCGTATAATTCAGATCTCTTTGTCTCAGGTCTCTCTCCAGCCTAGTTTGCTGTCTGTTTCCACTTCTTTTTTCATGAGCCCCTCCCTTTTATACCCTTGTGCACTATCCTGACTTCTCCTCCTGTCTGCTTACTTTGTGCCTTCCAATGCACAATGCAAACTACAGGTAGTGCTGCAGGGCCCACACCCTTTTACTTGCCGTACAGAGCAGCTCTGGAGCTGTTACAGTGCACAGCTGCTGCAAGAAATCAGCTTGAATGCTTCAGGGGCTGGGGCATAGCCAACATGAGCCCCACACCGAAGGAGGGTGGAGGTGTTTAATGCGAACTAGGGGTCATCCAAGCGCCGCAAAAGGCCGCCATGCCCTGCACGCCCCTTTTCTCTTTTCATATGCAGACGAGGGTTGAAGCCAACTTTGACCCACTGCTTGGATGACATCACCGTATGCAAATCCATCTGCTGCAGGCCTTCCCCCAGGAATGCTTGCACTAGTTGTTGCATTTGGTTTGTTGTTTGGGGGTGCTTCAGTATTAGGCAGCCTTCTGCCCTCCCATGTTCATCTGAAAATATGTGTTCTCCCTGCAGTTGTTGTCCCCAGATGAGAGTTCCCTTGTGCTGCCTCAGTTGAATCTCCTTTACTTGACAGAGATGTGCCTGAGCAGCGGCCCTCCTCAGCCCTATCCTAAATCATACTTATTTTGCATAGGAGATACCATGGTCATGAAGATTGTTCTCCCAGGGTGAGGTTCATTCATTGCATTCTGGGTATGCTGACCCCTGTGATTTTCCCAAATTTGGGGAAACTCGACTGCATTATTTGTGGTAGTGGGGGACTGTGTTTGTGCTTTCCTCTGGTCAGCTCTGGTAAAAGTCAGATTTCTTTGTCTCAGATCTTCCTCTAGCCTTGTTCTTCTTTCGAGAGTTTCCTTGTGCTGCCTCAGTTGGATCTCCTTCACTTGACAGGGGGGTGCCCGAGCAGCGACCCTCCCAAGCTCTAGCCCAACTCCTACTTACCTGCCAGGTGAGATACTATAATCAGGAAGGTGCTTCTCCCAGGGCAAGGCTCACCCATTGCACTCTGGGTGTGCTGCTCCTGCGATTTCCCCAAATGTGGGAAACTTGACTGCATAATTTGTGTTTCCCCTGGTCGGCTCTCGTATAATTCAGATCTCTTTGTCTCAGGTCTCTCTCCAGCCTAGTTTGCTGTCTGTTTCAACTTTTCTTTTCTTGAGCCGCTCCCTTCTATGCCCTTGCGCACTATCCTGACTTCTCCCGTCTGCTTACTTTGTGCCTTCCAATGCACAATGCAAACTACAGGTAGTGCTGCAGGGCCCACACCCTTTTACTTGCCGTTCAGAGCAGCTCTGGAGCTGTTACAGTGCCCAGCTGCTGCAATAAATCAGCTTGAATGCTTCAGGGGATGGGGCATGGCAAACATGAGCCCCACACCAAAGGAGGGTGGGGGTGTTTAATGCGAACTAGGGGTCATCCAAGCACCGCAAAAGGCCGCCATGCCCTGCACGCCCCTTTTCTCTTTTCATATGCAGATGAGGGTTGAAGCCAACTTTGACCCACTGCTTGGATGACATCACCGTATGCAAATCCGTCTTCTGCAGAACTTCCCCCAGGAATGCTTGCACTAGTTGTTGCATTTGGTTTGTTGTTTGGGGGTGCTTCAGTATTAGGCAGCCTTCTGCCCTCCCATGTTCATCTGAAAATATGTGTTCTCCCTGCAGTTGTTGTCCCCAGATGAGAGTTCCCTTGTGCTGCCTCAGTTGAATCTCCTTTACTTGACAGAGATGTGCATGAGCAGCGGCCCTCCCCAGCCCTATCCCAAATCATACTTATTTTGCATAGGAGATACCATGGTCATGAAGATTACTCTCCCAGGGTGAGGTTCATTCATTGCATTCTGGGTATGCTGACCCCTGTGATTTCCCCAAATGTGGGAAACGCGACTGCTTTATTTGTTGGTAGTGGGGGACTGTGTTTGTGTTTTCCTCTGGTCAGCTCTGGTAAAAGTCAAATTTCTTTGTTTCAGATCTTCCTCTAGCCTTGTTCTTCTTTCGAGAGTTTCCTTGTGCTGCCTCAGTTGGATCTCCTTCACTTGACAGGGGGGTGCCCGAGCAGCGACCCTCCCCAGCTCTAGCCCAACTCCTACTTACCTGCCAGGTGAGATACTATGATCATGAAGGTGCTTCTCCCAGGGCAAGGCTCACCCATTGCACTCTGGGTGTGCTGCCCCTGCGATTTCCCCAAATGTGGGAAACTTGACTGCATAATTTGTGTTTCCCCTGGTCAGGTCTCGTATAATTCAGATCTCTTTGTCTCAGGTCTCTCTCCAGCCTAGTTTGCTGTCTGTTTCAACTTCTCTTTTCTTGAGCCGCTCCCTTTTATACCCTTGTGCACTATCCTGACTTCTCCTCCTGTCTGCTTACTTTGTGCCTTCCAATGCGCAATGCAAACTACAGGTAGTGCTGCAGGGCCCACACCCTTTTACTTGCCTTACTGAACAGCTCTGGAGCTGTTACAGTGCCAAGCTGCTGCAAGAAATCAGCTTGAATGCTTCAGGGGATGGGGCATGGCCAACATGAGCCCCACACCGAAGGAGGGTGGAGGTGTTTAATGCGAACTAAGGGTCATCCAAGCGCCGCAAAAGGCCGCCATGCCCTGCATACCCCTTTTCTCTTTTCATATGCAGATGAGGGTTCCAGCCAACTTTGGCCCACTGCTTGGATGACATCACCGTATGCAATTCCGTCTTCTGCAGAACTTCCCCCAGGAATGCTTGTACTAGTTGTTGCATTTGGTTTGTTGTTTGGGGGTGCTTCAGTATTAGGCAGCCTTCTGCCCTCCCATGTTCATCTGAAAATATGTGTTCTCCCTGCAGTTGTTGTCCCCAGATGAGAGTTTCCTTGTGCTGCCTCAGTTGAATCTCCTTTACTTGACAGAGATGTGCATGAGCAGCGGCCCTCCCCAGCCCTATCCCAAATCATACTTATTTTGCATAGGAGATACCATGGTCATGAAGATTGTTCTCCCAGGGTGAGGTTCATTCATTGCATTTTGGGTATGCTGACCCCTGTGATTTCCCCAAATGTGGGAAACTCGACTGCATTATTTGTGGTAGTGGGGGACTGTGTTTGTGCTTTCCTCTGGTCAGCTCTGGAAAAAGTCAGATTTCTTTGTCTCAGATCTTCCTCTAGCCTTGTTCTTCTTTCGAGAGTTCCCTTGTGCTGCCTCAGTTGGATCTCTTTCACTTGACAGGGGGGTGCCCGAACAGCGACTTTCCCCAGCTCTAGCCCAACTCCTACTTACCTGCCAGGTGAGATACTATGATCATGAAGGTGCTTCTCCCAGGGCAAGGCTCACCCATTGCACTCTGAGTGTGCTGCCCCTGCGATTTCCCCAAATGTGGGAAACTTGACTGCATAATTTGTGTTTCCCCTGGTCGGCTCTCGTATAATTCAGATCTCTTTGTCTCAGGTCTCTCTCCAGCCTAGTTTGCTGTCTGTTTCCACTTCTCTTTTCTTCAGCCGCTCCCTTCTATACCCTTGTGCACTATCCTGACTTCTCCTCCCGTCTGCTTACTTTGTGCCTTCCAATGCACAATGCACACTACATGTAGTGCTGCAGGGCCCACACCCTTTTACTTGCCTTACAGAGCAGCTCTGGAGCTGTTACAGTGCCCAGCTGCTGCAAGAAATCAGCTTGAATGCTTCAGGGGATGGGGCATGGCCAACATGAGCCCCACACCAAAGGAGGGTGGAGGTGTTTAATGCGAACTAGGGGTCATCCAAGCACCGCAAAAGGCCGCCATGCCCTGCACGCCCCTTTTCTCTTTTCATATGCAGATGAGGGTTGAAGCCAACTTTGACCCACTGCTTGGATGACATCACCGTATGCAAATCCGTCTTCTGCAGAACTTCCCCCAGGAATGCTTGCACTAGTTGTTGCATTTGGTTTGTTGTTTGGGGGTGCTTCAGTATTAGGCAGCCTTTTGCCCTCCCATGTTCATCTGAAAATATGTGTTCTCCCTGCAGTTGTTGTCCCAAGATGAGAGTTCCCTTGTGCTGCCTCAGTTGAATCTCCTTTACTTGACAGAGATGTGCATGAGCAGCGGCCCTCCCCAGCCCTATTCCAAATCATACTTATTTTGCATAGGAGATACCATGGTCATGAAGATTTTTCTCCCAGGGTGAGGTTCATTCATTGCATTTTGGGTATGCTGACCCCTGTGATTTCCCCAAATGTGGGAAACTTGACTGCATTATTTGTGGTAGTGGGAGACTGTGTTTGTGCTTTCCTCTGGTCAGCTCTGGTAAAAGTCAGATTTCTTTGTCTCAGATTTTCCTTTAGCCTTGTTCTTCTTTCGAGAGTTCCCTTGTGCTGCCTCAGTTGGATCTCCTTCACTTTACAGGGGGGTACCCGAGCAGCGACCCTCCCCAGCTCTAGCCCAACTCCTACTTACCTGCCAGGTGAGATACTATGATCATGAAGGTGCTTCTCCCAGGGCAAGGCTCACCCATTGTACTCTGGGTGTGCTGCTCCTGCGATTTCCCCAAATGTGGGAAACTTGACTGCATAATTTGTGTTTCCCCTGGTCGGCTCTCGTATAATTCAGATCTCTTTGTCTCAGGTCTCTCTCCAGCCTAGTTTGCTGTCTGTTTCCACTTCTCTTTTCTTCAGCCGCTCCCTTCTATACCCTTGTGCACTATCCTGACTTCTCCTCCCGTCTGCTTACTTTGTGCCTTCCAATGCACAATGCAAACTACAGGTAGTGCTGCAGGGCCCACACCCTTTTACTTGCCTTACAGAGCAGCTCTGGAGCTGTTACAGTGCCCAGCTGCTGCAAGAAATCAGCTTGAATGCTTCAGGGGCTGGGGCATAGCCAACATGAGCCCCACACCGAAGGAGGGTGGAGGTGTTTAATGCAAACTAGGGGTCAGACAAGCGCCGCAAAAGGCCACCATGCCCTGCACGCCCCTTTTCTGTTTTCATATGCAGACGAGGGTTGAAGCCAACTTTGACCCACTGCTTGGATGACATCACCATATGCAAATCCATCTGCGGCAGGCCTTCCCCCAGGAATGCTTGCACTAGTTGTTGCATTTGGTTTGTTGTTTGGAGGTGCTTCAGTATTAGGCAGCCTTCTGCCCTCCCATGTTCATCTGAAAATATGTGTTCTCCCTGCAGTTGTTGTCCCAAGATGAGAGTTCCCTTGTGCTGCCTCAGTTGAATCTCCTTTACTTGACAGAGATGTGCATGAGCAGCGGCCCTCCCCAGCCCTATTCCAAATCATACTTATTTTGCATAGGAGATACCATGGTCATGAAGATTTTTCTCCCAGGGTGAGGTTCATTCATTGCATTTTGGGTATGCTGACCCCTGTGATTTCCCCAAATGTGGGAAACTTGACTGCATTATTTGTGGTAGTGGGAGGCTGTGTTTGTGCTTTCCTCTGGTCAGCTCTGGTAAAAGTCAGATTTCTTTGTCTCAGATTTTCCTTTAGCCTTGTTCTTCTTTCGAGAGTTCCCTTGTGCTGCCTCAGTTGGATCTCCTTCACTTTACAGGGGGGTACCCGAGCAGCGACCCTCCCCAGCTCTAGCCCAACTCCTACTTACCTGCCAGGTGAGATACTATGATCATGAAGGTGCTTCTCCCAGGGCAAGGCTCACCCATTGTACTCTGGGTGTGCTGCTCCTGCGATTTCCCCAAATGTGGGAAACTTGACTGCATAATTTGTGTTTCCCCTGGTCGGCTCTCGTATAATTCAGATCTCTTTGTCTCAGGTCTCTCTCCAGCCTAGTTTGCTGTCTGTTTCCACTTCTCTTTTCTTCAGCCGCTCCCTTCTATACCCTTGTGCACTATCCTGACTTCTCCTCCCGTCTGCTTACTTTGTGCCTTCCAATGCACAATGCAAACTACAGGTAGTGCTGCAGGGCCCACACCCTTTTACTTGCCTTACAGAGCAGCTCTGGAGCTGTTACAGTGCCCAGCTGCTGCAAGAAATCAGCTTGAATGCTTCAGGGGATGGGGCATGGCCAACATGAGCCCCACACCAAAGGAAGGTGGAGGTGTTTAATGCGAACTAGGGGTCATCCAAGCACCGCAAAAAGCCGCCATGCCCTGCACGCCCCTTTTCTCTTTTCATATGCAGATGAGGGTTGAAGCCAACTTTGACCCACTGCTTGGATGACATCACCGTATGCAAATCCGTCTTCTGCAGAACTTCCCCCAGGAATGCTTGCACTAGTTGTTGCATTTGGTTTGTTGTTTGGGGGTGCTTCAGTATTAGGCAGCCTTCTGCCCTCCCATGTTCATCTGAAAAGATGTGGTCTCCCTGCAGTTGTTGTCCCCAGATGAGAGTTCCCTTGTGCTGCCTCAGTTGAATCTCCTTAACTTGACAGAGATGTGCCTGAGCAGCGGCCCACCCCAGCTCTATCCCAAATCATACTTATTTTGCATAGGACATACCATGGTCATGAAGATTATTCTCCCAGGGTGAGGTTCATTCATTGCATTCTGGGTATGCTGACCCCTGTGATTTCCCCAAATGTGGGAAACTCGACTGCTTTATTTGTGGTAGTGGGGGACTGTGTTTGTGTTTTCCTCTGGTCAGCTCTGGTAAAAGTCAGATTTCTTTGTTTCAGATCTTCCTCTAGCCCTGTTCTTCTTTTGAGAGTTCCCTTGTGCTGCCTCAGTTGGATCTCCTTCACTTGACAGGGGGGTGCCCGAGCAGAGACCCTCCCCAGCTCTAGCCCAACTCCTACTTACCTGCCAGGTGAGATACTATGATCATGATGGTGCTTCTCCCAGGGCAAGGCTCACCCATTGCACTCTGGGTGTGCTGCCCCTGCGATTTCCCCAAATGTGGGAAACTTGACTGCATAATTTGTGTTTCCCCTGGTCGGCTCTCGTATAATTCAGATCTCTTTGTCTCAGGTCTCTCTCCAGCCTAGTTTGCTGTCTGTTTCCACTTCTCTTTTCTTCAGCCGCTCCCTTCTATAACCTTGTGCACTATCCTGACTTCTCCTCCCGTCTGCTTACTTTGTGCCTTCCAATGCACAATGCAAACTACAGGTAGTGCTGCAGGGCCCACACCCTTTTACTTGCCTTACAGAGCAGCTCTGGAGCTGTTACAGTGCCCAGCTGCTGCAAGAAATCTGCTTGAATGCTTCAGGGGATGGGGCATGGCCAACATGAGCCCCACACCAAAAGAGGGTGGAGGTGTTTAATGCGAACTAGGGGTCATCCAAGCACCGCAAAAGGCCGCCATGCCCTGCACGCCCCTTTTCTCTTTTCATATGCAGACGAGGGTTGAAGCCAACTTTGACCCACTGCTTGGATGACATCACCATATGCAAATCCATCTGCGGCAGGCCTTCCCCCAGGAATGCTTGCACTAGTTGTTGCATTTGGTTTGTTGTTTGGGGGTGCTTCAGTATTAGGCAGCCTTCTGCCCTCCCATGTTCATCTGAAAATATATGTTCTCCCTGCAGTTGTTGTCCCCAGATGAGAGTTCCCTTGTGTTGCCTCAGTTAAATCTCCTTTACTTGACAGAGATGTGCATGAGCAGCGGCCCTCCCCAGCCCTATTCCAAATCATACTTATTTTGCATAGGAGATACCATGGTCATGAAGATTTTTCTCCCAGGGTGAGGTTTATTCATTGCATTTTGGGTATGCTGACCCCTGTGATTTCCCCAAATGTGGGAAACTTGACTGCATTATTTGTGGTAGTGGGAGGCTGTGTTTGTGATTTCTTCTGGTCAGCTCTGGTAAAAGTCAGATTTCTTTGTCTCAGATTTTCCTTTAGCCTTGTTCTTCTTTCGAGAGTTCCCTTGTGCTGCCTCAGTTGGATCTCCTTCACTTTACAGGGGGGTACCCGAGCAGCGACCCTCCCCAGCTCTAGCCCAACTCCTACTTACCTGCCAGGTGAGATACTATGATCATGAAGGTGCTTCTCCCAGGGCAAGGCTCACCCATTGTACTCTGGGTGTGCTGCTCCTGCGATTTCCCCAAATGTGGGAAACTTGACTGCATAATTTGTGTTTCCCCTGGTCGGCTCTCGTATAATTCAGATCTCTTTGTCTCAGGTCTCTCTCCAGCCTAGTTTGCTGTCTGTTTCCACTTCTCTTTTCTTCAGCCGCTCCCTTCTATACCCTTGTGCACTATCCTGACTTCTCCCGTCTGCTTACTTTGTGCCTTCCAATGCACAATGCAAACTACAGGTAGTGCTGCAGGGCCCACACCCTTTTACTTGCCTTACAGAGCAGCTCTGGAGCTGTTACAGTGGCCAGCTGCTGCAAGAAATCAGCTTGAATGCTTCAGGGGCTGGGGCATAGCCAACATGAGCCCCACACCGAAGGAGGGTGGAGGTGTTTAATGCAAACTAGGGGTCAGTCAAGCGCCGCAAAAGGCCACCATGCCCTGCACGCCCCTTTTCTGTTTTTATATGCAGACGAGGGTTGAAGCCACCTTTGACCCACTGCTTGGATGACATCACCATATGCAAATCCATCTGCGGCAGGCCTTCCCCCAGGAATGCTTGCACTAGTTGTTGCATTTGGTTTGTTGTTTGGGGGTGCTTCAGTATTAGGCAGCCTTCTGCTCCACCCTCCTTTGGTGTGGGGCTCATGTTGGCCATGTCCCATCCCCTGAAGCATTCAAGCAGATTTCTTGCAGCAGCTGGGCACTGTAACAGCTCCAGAGACGCTCTGTAAGGCAAGTAAAAGGGTGTGGGCCCTGCAGCACTACCTGTAGTTTGCATTGTGCATTGGAAGGCACAAAGTAAGCAGACGGGAGGATAAGTCAGGATAGTGCACAAGGGTATAGAAGGGAGCGGCTGAAGAAAAGAGAAGTGGAAACAGACAGCAAACTAGGCTGGAGAGAGATCTGAGACAAAGAGATCTGAATTATACGAGAGCCGACCAGGGGAAACACAAATTATGCAGTCAAGTTTCCCACATTTGGGGAAATCGCAGGGGCAGCACACCCAGAGTGCAATGGGTGAGCCTTGCCCTGGGAGAAGCACCTTCATGATCATAGTATCTCACCTGGCAGGTAAGTAGGAGTTGGGCTAGAGCTAGGGAGGGTCGCTGCTCGGGCACCCCCCTGTTAAGTGAAGGAGATCCAACTGAGGCAGCACAAGGGAACTCTCGAAAGAAGAACAAGGCTAAAGGAAAATCTGAAACAAAGAAATCTGACTTTTACCAGAGCTGACCAGAAGAAATCACAAACACAGCCTCCCACTACCACAAATAATGCAGTCGAGTTTCCCACATTTGGGGAAATCACAGGGGTCAGCATACCCAAAATGCAATGAATGAACCTCACCCTGGGAGAAAAATCTTCATGACCATGGTATCTCCTATGCAAAATAAGTATGATTTGGAAGAGGGCTGGGGAGGGCCGCTGCTCATGCACATCTCTGTCAAGTAAAGGAGATTCAACTGAGGCAGCACAAGGGAACTCTCATCTTGGGACAACAACTGCAGGGAGAACATATATTTTCAGATGAACATGGGAGGGCAGAAGGCTGCCTAATACTGAAGCACCCCCAAACAACAAACCAAATGCAACAACTAGTGCAAGCATTCCTGGGGGAAGGCCTGCCGCAGATGGATTTGCATATGGTGATGTCATCCAAGCAGTTGGTCAAAGTTGGCTTCAACCCTCGTCTGCATATGAAAAGAGAAAAGGGGCGTGCAGGGCATGGTGGCCTTTTGCGGCGCTTGGCTGACCCCTAGTTTGCATTAAACACCTCCACCCTCCTTTGGTGTGGGGCTCATGTTGGCTATGCCCCAGCCCCTGAAGCATTCAAGCTGAATTCTTGCAGCAGCTGGGCACTGTAACAGCTCCAGAGCTGCTCTGTAAGGCAAGTAAAAGGGTGTGGGCCCTGCAGCACTACCTGTAGTTCGCATTGTGCGTTGGAAGGCACAAAGTAAGCAGACAGGAGGAGAAGTCAGGATAGTGCGCAAGGGCATAGAAGGGAGCGGCTCAAGAAAAGAGAAGTGGAAACAGACAGCAAACTAGGCTGGAGAGAGACCTGAGACAAAGAGATCTGAATTATACGAGAGCCGACCAGGGGAAACACAAATTATGCAGTCAAGTTTCCCACATTTGGGGAAATCGCAGGAGCAGCACACCCAGAGTGCAATGGGTGAGCCTTGCCCTGGGAGAAGCACCTTCATGATCATAGTATCTCACCTGGCAGGTAAGTAGGAGTTGGGCTAGAGCTGGGGAGGGTCGCTGCTCGGGTACCCCCCTGTAAAGTGAAGGAGATCCAACTGAGGCAGCACAAGGGAACTCTCGAAAGAAGAACAAGGCTAGAGGAAGATCTGAGACAAAGAAATCTGACTTTTACCAGAGCTGACCAGAGGAAAGCACAAACACAGTCCCCCACTACCACAAATAATGCAGTCAAGTTTCCCACATTTGGGGAAATCACAGAGGTCAGCATACCCAAAATGCAATGAATGAACCTCACCCTGGGAGAACAATCTTCATGACCATGGTATCTCCTATGCAAAATAAGTATGATTTGGAATAGGGCTGGGAAGGGCCGCTGCTCATGCACATCTCTGTCAAGTAAAGGAGATTCAACTGAGGCAGCACAAGGGAACTCTCATCTGGGGACAACAACTGCAGGGAGAACACATATTTTCAGATGAACATGGGAGGGCAGAAGGCTGCCTAATACTGAAGCACCCCCAAACAACAAACCAAATGCAACAACTAGTGCAAGCATTCCTGGGGGAAGTTCTGCAGAAGATGGATTTGCATACGGTGATGTCATCCAAGCAGTGGGTCAAAGTTGGCTTCAACCCTCATCTGCATATGAAAAGAGAAAAGGGGCGTGCAGGGCATGGCGGCCTTTTGCGGTGCTTGGATGACCCCTAGTTCGCATTAAACACCTCCACCCTCCTTCGGTGTGGGGCTCATGTTGGCTATGCCCCAGCCCCTGAAGCATTCAAGCTGATTTCTTGCAGCAGCTGGGCACTGTAACAGCTCCAGAGCTGCTCTGTAAGGCAAGTAAAAGGGTGTGGGCCCTGCAGCACTACCTGTAGTTTGCATTGTGCATTGGAAGGCACAAAGTAAGCAGATGGGAGGAGAAGTCAGGATAGTGCACAAGGGTATAGAAGGGAGCGGCTGAAGAAAAGAGAAGTGGAAACAGACAGCAAACTAGGCTGGAGAGAGACCTGAGACAAAGAGATCTGAATTATACATGAGCCGACCAGGGGAAACACAAATTATGCAGTCAAGATTCCCACATTTGGGGAAATCGCAGGAGCATCACACCCAGAGTACAATGGGTGAGCCTTGCCCTGGGAGAAGCACCTTCATGATCATAGTATCTCACCTGGCAGGTAAGTAGGAGTTGGGCTAGAGCTGGGGAGGGTCGCTGCTCGGGTACCCCCCTGTAAAGTGAAGGAGATCCAACTGAGGCAGCACAAGGGAACTCTCGAAAGAAGAACAAGGCTAAAGGAAAATCTGAGACAAAGAAATCTGACTTTTACCAGAGCTGACCAGAGGAAAGCACAAACACAGTCTCCCACTACCACAAATAATGCAGTCAAGTTTCCGACATTTGGGGAAATCACAGGGGTCAGCATACCCAAAATGCAATGAATGAACCTCACCCTGGGAGAAAAATCTTCATGACCATGGTATCTCCTATGCAAAATAAGTATGATTTGGAATAGGGCTGGGGAGGGCCGCTGCTCATGCACATCTCTGTCAAGTAAAGGAGATTCAACTGAGGCAGCACAAGGGAACTCTCATCTTGGGACAACAACTGCAGGGAGAACATATATTTTCAGATGAACATGGGAGGGCAGAAGGCTGCCTAATACTGAAGCACCCCCAAACAACAAACCAAATGCAACAACTAGTGCAAGCATTCCTGGGGGAAGGCCTGCCGCAGATGGATTTGCATATGGTGATGTCATCCAAGCAGTGGGTCAAAGTTGGCTTCAACCCTCGTCTGCATATGAAAAGAGAAAAGGGGCGTGCAGGGCATGGTGGCCTTTTGCGGCGCTTGGCTGACCCCTAGTTTGCATTAAACACCTCCACCCTCCTTTGGTGTGGGGCTCATGTTGGCTATGCCCCAGCCCCTGAAGCATTCAAGCTGATTTCTTGCAGCAGCTGGGCACTGTAACAGCTCCAGAGCTGCTCTGTAAGGCAAGTAAAAGGGTGTGGGCCCTGCAGCACTACCTGTAGTTCGCATTGTGCATTGGAAGGCACAAAGTAAGCAGACGGGAGGAGAAGTCAGGATAGTGCACAAGGGTATAGAAGGGAGCGGCTGAAGAAAAGAGAAGTGGAAACAGACAGCAAACTAGGCTGGAGAGAGACCTGAGACAAAGAGATCTGAATTATACGAGAGCCGACCAGGGGAAACACAAATTATGCAGTCAAGTTTCCCACATTTGGGGAAATCGCAGGAGCAGCACACCCAGAGTGCAATGGGTGAGCCTTGCCCTGGGAGAAGCACCTTCATGATCATAGTATCTCACCTGGCAGGTAAGTAGGAGTTGGGCTAGAGCTGGGGAGGGTCGCTGCTCGGGTACCCCCCTGTAAAGTGAAGGAGATCCAACTGAGGCAGCACAAGGGAACTCTCGAAAGAAGAACAAGGCTAGAGGAAGATCTGAGACAAAGAAATCTGACTTTTACCAGAGCTGACCAGAGGAAAGCACAAACACAGTCCCCCACTACCACAAATAATGCAGTCAAGTTTCCCACATTTGGGGAAATCACAGAGGTCAGCATACCCAAAATGCAATGAATGAACCTCACCCTGGGAGAACAATCTTCATGACCATGGTATCTCCTATGCAAAATAAGTATGATTTGGAATAGGGCTGGGAAGGGCCGCTGCTCATGCACATCTCTGTCAAGTAAAGGAGATTCAACTGAGGCAGCACAAGGGAACTCTCATCTGGGGACAACAACTGCAGGGAGAACACATATTTTCAGATGAACATGGGAGGGCAGAAGGCTGCCTAATACTGAAGCACCCCCAAACAACAAACCAAATGCAACAACTAGTGCAAGCATTCCTGGGGGAAGTTCTGCAGAAGATGGATTTGCATACGGTGATGTCATCCAAGCAGTGGGTCAAAGTTGGCTTCAACCCTCATCTGCATATGAAAAGAGAAAAGGGGCGTGCAGGGCATGGCGGCCTTTTGCGGTGCTTGGATGACCCCTAGTTCGCATTAAACACCTCCACCCTCCTTCGGTGTGGGGCTCATGTTGGCTATGCCCCAGCCCCTGAAGCATTCAAGCTGATTTCTTGCAGCAGCTGGGCACTGTAACAGCTCCAGAGCTGCTCTGTAAGGCAAGTAAAAGGGTGTGGGCCCTGCAGCACTACCTGTAGTTTGCATTGTGCATTGGAAGGCACAAAGTAAGCAGATGGGAGGAGAAGTCAGGATAGTGCACAAGGGTATAGAAGGGAGCGGCTGAAGAAAAGAGAAGTGGAAACAGACAGCAAACTAGGCTGGAGAGAGACCTGAGACAAAGAGATCTGAATTATACATGAGCCGACCAGGGGAAACACAAATTATGCAGTCAAGATTCCCACATTTGGGGAAATCGCAGGAGCATCACACCCAGAGTACAATGGGTGAGCCTTGCCCTGGGAGAAGCACCTTCATGATCATAGTATCTCACCTGGCAGGTAAGTAGGAGTTGGGCTAGAGCTGGGGAGGGTCGCTGCTCGGGTACCCCCCTGTAAAGTGAAGGAGATCCAACTGAGGCAGCACAAGGGAACTCTCGAAAGAAGAACAAGGCTAAAGGAAAATCTGAGACAAAGAAATCTGACTTTTACCAGAGCTGACCAGAGGAAAGCACAAACACAGTCTCCCACTACCACAAATAATGCAGTCAAGTTTCCGACATTTGGGGAAATCACAGGGGTCAGCATACCCAAAATGCAATGAATGAACCTCACCCTGGGAGAAAAATCTTCATGACCATGGTATCTCCTATGCAAAATAAGTATGATTTGGAATAGGGCTGGGGAGGGCCGCTGCTCATGCACATCTCTGTCAAGTAAAGGAGATTCAACTGAGGCAGCACAAGGGAACTCTCATCTTGGGACAACAACTGCAGGGAGAACATATATTTTCAGATGAACATGGGAGGGCAGAAGGCTGCCTAATACTGAAGCACCCCCAAACAACAAACCAAATGCAACAACTAGTGCAAGCATTCCTGGGGGAAGGCCTGCCGCAGATGGATTTGCATATGGTGATGTCATCCAAGCAGTGGGTCAAAGTTGGCTTCAACCCTCGTCTGCATATGAAAAGAGAAAAGGGGCGTGCAGGGCATGGTGGCATTTTGCGGCGCTTGGCTGACCCCTAGTTTGCATTAAACACCTCCACCCTCCTTTGGTGTGGGGCTCATGTTGGCTATGCCCCAGCCCCTGAAGCATTCAAGCTGATTTCTTGC
The DNA here is from genome assembly GCF_028390025.1 of Pseudophryne corroboree. Taxonomy (NCBI): domain Eukaryota; kingdom Metazoa; phylum Chordata; class Amphibia; order Anura; family Myobatrachidae; genus Pseudophryne; species Pseudophryne corroboree. Next base: position 365,213 of record NW_026970083.1, on the reverse strand, counting down.
AGCAGCTGGGCACTGTAACAGCTCCAGAGCTGCTCTGTAAGGCAAGTAAAAGGGTGTGGGCCCTGCAGCACTACCTGTAGTTCGCATTGTGCATTGGAAGGCACAAAGTAAGCAGACGGGAGGAGAAGTCAGGATAGTGCACAAGGGTATAGAAGGGAGCGGCTGAAGAAAAGAGAAGTGGAAACAGACAGCAAACTAGGCTGGAGAGAGACCTGAGACAAAGAGATCTGAATTATACGAGAGCCGACCAGGGGAAACACAAATTATGCAGTCAAGTTTCCCACATTTGGGGAAATCGCAGGGGCAGCACACCCAGAGTGCAATGGGTGAGCCTTGCCCTGGGAGAAGCACCTTCATGATCATAGTATCTCACCTGGCAGGTAAGTAGGAGTTGGGCTAGAGCTGGGGAGGGTCGCTGCTCGGGTTCCCCCCTGTGAAGTGAAGGAGATCCAACTGAGGCAGCACCAGGGAACTCTCGAAAGAAGAACAAGGCTAGAGGAAGATCTGAGACAAAGAAATCTGACTTTTACCAGAGCTGACCAGAGGAAAGCACAAACACAGTCCCCCACTACCACAAATAATGCAGTCGAGTTTCCCACATTTGGGAAAATCACAGGGGTCAGCATACCCAGAATGCAATGAATGAACCTCACCCTGGGAGAACAATCTTCATGACCATGGTATCTCCTATGCAAAATAAGTATGATTTGGGATAGGGCTGGTGAGGGCCGCTGCTCAGGCACATCTCTGTCAAGCAAAGGAGATTCAACTGAGGCAGCACAAGGGAACTCTCATCTGGGGACAACAACTGCAGGGAGACCACATCTTTTCAGATGAACATGGGAGGGCGGAAGGCTGCCTAATACTGAAGCACCATCAAATATCAAACCATATGCAACAACTAGTACAAGCACTCCTGGGGGAAGGTCTGCAGCAGACGGATTTGCATATGGTGATGTTATCCAAGCAGTGGGCCAAAGTTGACTGGAACCCTCATCTGCATATGAAAAGAGAAAAGGGGCATGCAGGGCATGGCGGCCTTTTGCAGTGCTTGGATGACCCCTAGTTCGCATTAAACACCCCCACCCTCCTTTGGTGTGGGGCTCATGTTGGCCATGCCCCATCCCCTGAAGCATTCAAGCTGATTTCTTGCAGCAGCTGGGCACTGTAACAGCTCCAGAGCTGCTCTGTAAGGCAAGTAAAAGGGTGTGGGCCCTGAAGCACTACCTGTAGTTTGCATTGTGCATTGGAAGGCACAAAGTAAGCAGACGGGAGGAGAAGTCAGGATAGTGCACAAGGGTATAGAAGGGAGCGGCTGAAGAAAAGAGAAGTGGAAACAGACAGCAAACTAGGCTGGAGAGAGACCTGAGACAAAGAGATCTGAATTATACGAGAGCCGACCAAGGGAAACACAAATTATGCAGTCAAGTTTCCCACATTTGGGGAAATCGCAGGGGCAGCACACCCAGAGTGCAATGGGTGAGCCTTGCCCTGGGAGAAGCACCTTCATGATCATAGTATCTCACCTGGCAGGTAAGTAGAAGTTGGGCTAGAGCTGGGGAGGGTCGCTGCTCGGGTACCCCCCTGTAAAGTGAAGGAGATCCAACTGAGGCAGCACAAGGGAACTCTCGAAAGAAGAACAAGGCTAGAGGAAAATCTGAGACAAAGAAATCTGACTTTTACCAGAGCTGACCAGAGGAAAGCACAAACACAGTCCCCCACTACCACAAATAATGCAGTCAAGTTTCCCACATTTGGGGAAATCACAGGGGTCAGCATACCCAAAATGCAATGAATGAACCTCACCCTGGGAGAACAATCTTCATGACCATGGTATCTCCTATGCAAAATAAGTATGATTTGGAATAGGGCTGGGGAGGGCCGCTGCTCATGCACATCTCTGTCAAGTAAAGGAGATTCAACTGAGGCAGCACAAGGGAACTCTCATCTGGGGACAACAACTGCAGGGAGAACACATATTTTCAGATGAACATGGGAGGGCAGAAGGCTGCCTAATACTGAAGCACCCCCAAACAACAAACCAAATGCAACAACTAGTGCAAGCATTCCTGGGGGAAGTTCTGCAGAAGACGGATTTGCATACGGTGATGTCATCCAAGCAGTGGGTCAAAGTTGGCTTCAACCCTCATCTGCATATGAAAAGAGAAAATGGGCGTGCAGGGCATGGCGGCCTTTTGCGGTGCTTGGATGACCCCTAGTTCGCATTAAACACCTCCACCCTCCTTTGGTGTGGGGCTCATGTTGGCCATGCCCCATCCCCTGAAGCATTCAAGCTGATTTCTTGCAGCAGCTGGGCACTGTAACAGCTCCAGAGCTGCTCTGTAAGGCAAGTAAAAGGGTGTGGGCCCTGCAGCACTTCCTGTAGTTTGCATTGTGCATTGGAAGGCACAAAGTAAGCAGACTGGAGGAGAAGTCAGGATAGTGCACAAGGGTATAGAAGGGAGCGGCTGAAGAAAAGAGAAGTGGAAACAGACAGCAAACTAGGCTGGAGAGAGACCTGAGACAAAGAGATCTGAATTATACGAGAGCCGACCAGGGGAAACACAAATTATGCAGTCAAGTTTCCCACATTTGGGGAAATCGCAGGGGCAGCACACCCAGAGTGCAATGGGTGAGCCTTGCCCTGGGAGAAGCACCTTCATGTTAGCATAAAAATAAAGCCAGAAAATGAAGAGCTGTTTAATCAGTCAATTGGATTTTTTTGCCAGCATATTTCTTTTTTCTCTGCAACCCACTGCTAAATTGTGCTTCCTAGCTGTTTTTATAAAATCACTGAATCAAATCTAACTCTGATTACATCAGAGAAGGCCAGGTACCCTACACCATAACAGGGGTTTTCGAAATTTTGACTTGTCTACTTAAATATCACCAAAATCTGATCACAAGGTCAATTACATCCCTGGGTGGGATTGAACCACCAACCTTTTGATTAATAGCTGAACACACTAACCGATTGCGCCACAGAGACACTTTGCAAAAAGTACATACTGACAAAGACTAATAAGCATTCATCTAGAACGTTTCCTAGAAAAACTTTAAAAAGTCAATAATCTGGAGAGTTTTTGTAAGATGTTTCTTCCAGCAACCAATGAAGAAACACATTGGTACTTTCGCATGATGAGTGAGTGCTTCAGGATCTCTTGCACTTACATGTGCAGCAGAGTACTGCACTGGAAGCATGCTGGGCCCATAACCCAGAGGTAGGCAGATTGAAACTATCCTTTGCTATATGCATTTTTTTTTGTTCATTAAAGTAATCCAAAACTGGGATTGATATTTTAGCTTTTATTTTTACTTAAAGTACAATAACTTTTACCATTTTAATTTTTTTTAATAGTATATTGACAGTATTGTTTTCTTTCAAAAATCCAATTAATTTTCTTTACCCGATTATTAAAATGGTAATTGACAAAAACAAACTACATTGTCACCAGAAGAGCAATACAAAATGTACAAGTGATATATTAAAATCATCTTTTCAGCTTGAATTTCAATGATGCATTGGGGCAACGATTTTGTGAGAAACATCTTCACCCTTAAATAAAGATTTTCTTAATTCCTTACCTGTGTGCTAATTAGATATCACCTTGTTTTCACATTAAACAGACTTCCACATGAGAAAGCAGCAAGGATGCAGTGGCGTTAATGTTTCCTGGTGTCAACCTGTATTATTTCAGTAGATATTGAAATGAGGATGCATCTTGCTGCCTTTCCAATGAAGCAAGTTTAATTTAGTAATAGGTGAAAAACCATCACTACAAATATGTTAATCAGATACTTGGCTTTGTGGACACTTTTCAGAGAACAAATTAGTTAGCATAAAAATAAAGCCAGAAAATGAAGAGCTGTTTAATCATTCAATTGGATTTTTCTGCCAGCATATTTCTTTTTCTCTGCAACCCACTGCTAAATTGTGCTTCCTAGCTGTTTTTATAACATCACTGAATCAAATCTAACTCTGATTACATCAGAGAAGGCCAGGTACCCTACACCATAAGAGGGGGTTTGCAATTTTGACTTGTCTACTTAAATATCACCAAAATCTGATCACAAGGTCAATTACGTCCCTGGGTGGGATTGAACCACCAACCTTTTGATTAATAGCTGCACACACTAACCGATTGCGCCACAGAGACACTTTGCGAAAAGTATATACTGACAAAGACTAATAAGCATTCATCTAGAACGTTTCCTAGAAAAACTTTAAAAAGTCAATAATCTGGAGAGTGTTTGTAAGATGTTTCTTCCAGCAACCAATGAAGAAACACATTGGTACTTTCGCATGATGAGTGAGTGCTTCAGGATCTCTTGCACTTACATGTGCAGCAGAGTACTGCAATGGAAGCATGCTGGGTCCATAACCCAGAGGTAGGCAGATTGAAACTATCCTTTGCTATATGCATTTTTTTTTGTTCATTAAAGTAATCCAAAACTGGGATTGATATTTTAGCTTTTATTTTTACTTAAAGTACAATAACTTTTACCATTTTAATTTGTTTTAATAGTATATTGACAGTATTGTTTTCTTTCAAAAATCCACTTAATTTTCTTTACCCTATTATTAAAATGGTAATTGACAAAAACAAACTACATTGTCACCAGAAGAGCAATACAAAATGTACAAGTGATATATTAAAATCATCTTTCCAGCTTGAATTTCAATGATGCATTGGGGCAACGATTTTGTGAGAAACATCTTCACCCTTAAATAAAGATTTTCTTAATTCCTTACCTGTGTGCTAATTAGATATCACCTTGTTTTCACATTAAACAGACTTCCACATGAGAAAGCAGCAAGGATGCAGTGGCGTTAATGTTTCCTGGTGTCAACCTGTATTATTTCAGTAGATATTGAAATGAGGATGCATCTTGCTGCCTTTCCAATGAAGCAAGTTTAATTTAGTAATAGGTGAAAAACCATCCCTACAAATATGTTAATCAGATACTTGGCTTTGTGGACACTTTTCAGAGAACAAATTAGTTAGCATAAAAATAAAGCCAGAAAATGAAGAGCTGTTTAATCACTCAATTGGATTTTTCTGCCAGCATTTTTCTTTTTCTCTGCAACCCACTGCTAAATTGTGCTTCCTAGCTGTTTTTATAAAATCACTGAATCAAATCTAACTCTGATTACATCAGAGAAGGCCAGGTACCCTACACCAGGCCTGGCCAACCTGTGGCTCTCCAGCTGTTGTAAAACTACAAGTCCCATCATGCCTTGCCACAGTTTTGCTATTAGGGAATGCTAAAACTGTCGCAGGGCATGCTGGGATGTGTAGTTTCACTACATCTGGAGAGCCACAGGTTGGCCAGGCCTGCCCTACACCATAACAGGGGGTTTGAAATTTTGACTTGTCTACTTAAAGATCACCAAAATCTGATAACAAGGTCAATTAAGTCCCTGGGTGGGATTGAACCACCAACCTTTTGGTTAATAGCCTTACACACTAACTGATTGCGCCACCGCGACACTTTGCAAAAGTACATACTGACAAAGGCTAATAAGCATTCATCTAGAACGATTCCTAGAAACATTTTAAAAAGTCAATAATGTGGAGAGTTTTTGTATGATGTTTCTTCCATCAACCAATGAAGAAACACATTGGTACTTTCCCATGATGAGTGAGTGCTTCAGGATCTCTTGCACTTACATGTGCAGCAGAGTACTGTAATGGAAGCATGCTGGGTCCATAACCCAGAGGTAGGCAGATTGAAACTATCCTCTGCTATATGCATTTTTTTTTTGTTAATTAAAGTAATCCAAAACTGGGATTGATATTTTTGCTCTTTTATTTTTACTTAAAGTACAATAACTTTTACCATTTTAATTTGTTTTAATAGTATATTGACAGTATTGTTTTCTTTCAAAAATCCAATTAATTTTCTTTACCCGATTATTAAAATGGTTATTGACAAAAGCAAACTACATTGTCACCAGAAGAGCAATACAAAATGTACAAGTGATATATTAAAATCATCTTTCCAGCTTGAATTTCAATGATGCATTGGGGCAACGATTTTGTGAGAAACATCTTCACCCTTAAATAAAGATTTTCTTAATTCCTTACCTGTGTGCTAATTAGATATCACCTTGTTTTCACATTAAACAGACTTCCACATGAGAAAGCAGCAAGGATGCAGTGGCGTTAATGTTTCCTGGTGTCAACCTGTATTATTTCAGTAGATATTGAAATGAGGATGCATCTTGCTGCCTTTCCAATGAAGCAAGTTTAATTTAGTAATAGGTGAAAAACCATCCCTACAAAGATGTTAATCAGATACTTGGCTTTGTGGACACTTTTCAGAGAACAAATTTGTTAGCATAAAAATAAAGCCAGAAAATGAAGAGCTGTTTAATCAGTCAATTGGATTTTTTTGCCAGCATATTTCTTTTTCTCTGCAACCCACTGCTAAATTGTGCTTCCTAGCTGTTTTTATAAAATCACTGAATCAAATCTAACTCTGATTACATCAGAGAAGGCCAGGTACCCTACACCATAACAGGGGTTTTCGAAATTTTGACTTGTCTACTTAAATATCACCAAAATCTGATCACAAGGTCAATTACATCCCTGGGTGGGATTGAACCACCAACCTTTTGATTAATAGCTGAACACACTAACCGATTGCGCCACAGAGACACTTTGCAAAAAGTACATACTGACAAAGACTAATAAGCATTCATCTAGAACGTTTCCTAGAAAAACTTTAAAAAGTCAATAATCTGGAGAGTTTTTGTAAGATGTTTCTTCCAGCAACCAATGAAGAAACACATTGGTACTTTCGCATGATGAGTGAGTGCTTCAGGATCTCTTGCACTTACATGTGCAGCAGAGTACTGCACTGGAAGCATGCTGGGCCCATAACCCAGAGGTAGGCAGATTGAAACTATCCTTTGCTATATGCATTTTTTTTTTGTTCATTAAAGTAATCCAAAACTGGGATTGATATTTTAGCTTTTATTTTTACTTAAAGTACAATAACTTTTACCATTTTAATTTGTTTTAATAGTATATTGACAGTATTGTTTTCTTTCAAAAATCCAATTAATTTTCTTTACCCGATTATTAAAATGGTAATTGACAAAAACAAACTACATTGTCACCAGAAGAGCAATACAAAATGTACAAGTGATATATTAAAATCATCTTTCCAGCTTGAATTTCAATGATGCATTGGGGCAACGATTTTGTGAGAAACATCTTCACCCTTAAATAAAGATTTTCTTAATTCCTTACCTGTGTGCTAATTAGATATCACCTTGTTTTCACATTAAACAGACTTCCACATGAGAAAGCAGCAAGGATGCAATGGCGTTAATGTTTCCTGGTGTCAACCTGTATTATTTCAGTAGATATTGAAATGAGGATGCATCTTGCTGCCTTTCCAATGAAGCAAGTTTAATTTAGTAATAGGTGAAAAACCATCCCTACAAAGATGTTAATCAGATACTTGGCTTTGTGGACACTTTTCAGAGAACAAATTTGTTAGCATAAAAATAAAGCCAGAAAATGAAGAGCTGTTTAATCAGTCAATTGGATTTTTTTGCCAGCATATTTCTTTTTCTCTGCAACCCACTGCTAAATTGTGCTTCCTAGCTGTTTTTATAAAATCACTGAATCAAATCTAACTCTGATTACATCAGAGAAGGCCAGGTACCCTACACCATAACAGGGGTTTTCGAAATTTTGACTTGTCTACTTAAATATCACCAAAATCTGATCACAAGGTCAATTACGTCCCTGGGTGGGATTGAACCACCAACCTTTTGATTAATAGCTGAACACACTAACCGATTGCGCCACAGAGACACTTTGCAAAAAGTACATACTGACAAAGACTAATAAGCATTCATCTAGAACGTTTCCTAGAAAAACTTTAAAAAGTCAATAATCTGGAGAGTTTTTGTAAGATGTTTCTTCCAGCAACCAATGAAGAAACACATTGGTACTTTCGCATGATGAGTGAGTGCTTCAGGATCTCTTGCACTTACATGTGCAGCAGAGTACTGCACTGGAAGCATGCTGGGCCCATAACCCAGAGGTAGGCAGATTGAAACTATCCTTTGCTATATGCATTTTTTTTTTGTTCATTAAAGTAATCCAAAACTGGGATTGATATTTTAGCTTTTATTTTTACTTAAAGTACAATAACTTTTACCATTTTAATTTGTTTTAATAGTATATTGACAGTATTGTTTTCTTTCAAAAATCCAATTAATTTTCTTTACCCGATTATTAAAATGGTAATTGACAAAAACAAACTACATTGTCACCAGAAGAGCAATACAAAATGTACAAGTGATATATTAAAATCATCTTTCCAGCTTGAATTTCAATGATGCATTGGGGCAACGATTTTGTGAGAAACATCTTCACCCTTAAATAAAGATTTTCTTAATTCCTTACCTGTGTGCTAATTAGATATCACCTTGTTTTCACATTAAACAGACTTCCACATGAGAAAGCAGCAAGGATGCAGTGGCGTTAATGTTTCCTGGTGTCAACCTGTATTATTTCAGTAGATATTGAAATGAGGATGCATCTTGCTGCCTTTCCAATGAAGCAAGTTTAATTTAGTAATAGGTGAAAAACCATCACTACAAATATGTTAATCAGATACTTGGCTTTGTGGACACTTTTCAGAGAACAAATTAGTTAGCATAAAAATAAAGCCAGAAAATGAAGAGCTGTTTAATCACTCAATTGGATTTTTCTGCCAGCATATTTCTTTTTCTCTGCAACCCACTGCTAAATTGTGCTTCCTAGCTGTTTTTATAAAATCACTGAATCAAATCTAACTCTGATTACATCAGAGAAGGCCAGGTACCCTACACCATAACAGGGGGTTTGAAATTTTGACTTGTCTACTTAAAGATCACCAAAACCTGATAACAAGGTCAATTAAGTCCCTGGGTGGGATTGAACCACCAACCTTTTGGTTAATAGCCTTACACACTAACTGATTGCGCCACAGCGACACTTTGCAAAACTATATACTGACAAAGGCTAATAAGCATTCATCTAGAACGATTCCTAGAAACATTTTAAAAAGTCAATAATGTGGAGAGTTTTTGTAAGATGTTTCTTCCATCAACCAATGAAGAAACACATTGGTACTTTCCCATGATGAGTGAGTGCTTCAGGATCTCTTGCACTTACATGTGCAGCAGAGTACTGTAATGGAAGCATGCTGGGTCCATAACCCAGAGGTAGGCAGATTGAAACTATCCTCTGCTATATGCATTTTTTTTGTTAATTAAAGTAATCCAAAACTGGGATTGATATTTTTGCTCTTTTATTTTTACTTAAAGTACAATAACTTTTACCATTTTAATTTGTTTTAATAGTATATTGACAGTATTGTTTTCTTTCAAAAATCCAATTAATTTTCTTTACCCGATTATTAAAATGGTAATTGACAAAAACAAACTACATTGTCACCAGAAGAGCAATACAAAATGTACAAGTGATATATTAAAATCATCTTTCCAGCTTGAATTTCAATGATGCATTGGGGCAACGATTTTGTGAGAAACATCTTCACCCTTAAATAAAGATTTTCTTAATTCCTTACCTGTGTGCTAATTAGATATCACCTTGTTTTCACATTAAACAGACTTCCACATGAGAAAACAGCAAAGATGCAGTGGCGTTAATGTTTCCTGGTGTCAACCTGTATTATTTCCGTAGATATTGAAATGAGGATGCATCTTGCTGCCTTTCCAATGAAGCAAGTTTAATTTAGTAATAGGTGAAAAACCATCCCTACAAAGATGTTAATCAGATACTTGGCTTTGTGGACACTTTTCAGAGAACAAATTTGTTATCATAAAAATAAAGCCAGAAAATGAAGAGCTGTTTAATCACTCAATTGGATTTTTCTGCCAGCATTTTTCTTTTTCTCTGCAACCCACTGCTAAATTGTGCTTCCTAGCTGATTTTTTATAAAATCACTTAATCAAATCTAACTCTGATTACATCAGAGAAGGCCAGGTACCCTACACCATAAGAGGGGGTTTGCAATTTTGACTTGTCTACTTAAAGATCACCAAAATCTGATCACAAGGTCAATTACGTCCCTGGGTGGGATTGAACCACCAACCTTTTGACTAATAGCTGAACACACTAACCGATTGCGCCACAGAGACACTTTGCAAAAAGTCCATACTGACAAAGACTAATAAGCATTCATCTAGAACGTTTCCTAGAAAAACTTTAAAAAGTCATTAATCTGGAGAGTTTTTGTAAGATGTTTCTTCCAGCAACCAATGAAGAAACACATTGGTACTTTCCCATGATGAGTGAGTGCTTCAGGATCTCTTGCACTTACATGTGCAGCAGAGTACTGTAATGGAAGCATGCTGGGTCCATAACCCAGAGGTAGGCAGATTGAAACTATCCTCTGCTATATGCATTTTTTTTTTGTTAATTAAAGTAATCCAAAACTGGGATTGATATTTTTGCTCTTTTATTTTTACTTAAAGTACAATAACTTTTACCATTTTAATTTGTTTTAATAGTATATTGACAGTATTGTTTTCTTTCAAAAATCCAATTAATTTTCTTTACCCGATTATTAAAATGGTAATTGACAAAAGCAAACTACATTGTCACCAGAAGAGCAATACAAAATGTACAAGTGATATATTAAAATCATCTTTCCAGCTTGAATTTCAATGATGCATTGGGGCAACGATTTTGTGAGAAACATCTTCACCCTTAAATAAAGATTTTCTTAATTCCTTACCTGTGTGCTAATTAGATATCACCTTGTTTTCACATTAAACAGACTTCCACATGAGAAAGCAGCAAGGATGCAGTGGCGTTAATGTTTCCTGGTGTCAACCTGTATTATTTCAGTAGATATTGAAATGAGGATGCATCTTGCTGCCTTTCCAATGAAGCAAGTTTAATTTAGTAATAGGTGAAAAACCATCCCTACAAAGATGTTAATCAGATACTTGGCTTTGTGGACACTTTTCAGAGAACAAATTTGTTAGCATAAAAATAAAGCCAGAAAATGAAGAGCTGTTTAATCAGTCAATTGGATTTTTTTGCCAGCATATTTCTTTTTCTCTGCAACCCACTGCTAAATTGTGCTTCCTAGCTGTTTTTATAAAATCACTGAATCAAATCTAACTCTGATTACATCAGAGAAGGCCAGGTACCCTACACCATAACAGGGGTTTTCGAAATTTTGACTTGTCTACTTAAATATCACCAAAATCTGATCACAAGGTCAATTACGTCCCTGGGTGGGATTGAACCACCAACCTTTTGATTAATAGCTGAACACACTAACCGATTGCGCCACAGAGACACTTTGCAAAAAGTACATACTGACAAAGACTAATAAGCATTCATCTAGAACGTTTCCTAGAAAAACTTTAAAAAGTCAATAATCTGGAGAGTTTTTGTAAGATGTTTCTTCCAGCAACCAATGAAGAAACACATTGGTACTTTCGCATGATGAGTGAGTGCTTCAGGATCTCTTGCACTTACATGTGCAGCAGAGTACTGCACTGGAAGCATGCTGGGCCCATAACCCAGAGGTAGGCAGATTGAAACTATCCTTTGCTATATGCATTTTTTTTTGTTCATTAAAGTAATCCAAAACTGGGATTGATATTTTAGCTTTTATTTTTACTTAAAGTACAATAACTTTTACCATTTTAATTTTTTTTAATAGTATATTGACAGTATTGTTTTCTTTCAAAAATCCAATTAATTTTCTTTACCCGATTATTAAAATGGTAATTGACAAAAACAAACTACATTGTCACCAGAAGAGCAATACAAAATGTACAAGTGATATATTAAAATCATCTTTCCAGCTTGAATTTCAATGATGCATTGGGGCAACGATTTTGTGAGAAACATCTTCACCCTTAAATAAAGATTTTCTTAATTCCTTACCTGTGTGCTAATTAGATATCACCTTGTTTTCACATTAAACAGACTTCCACATGAGAAAGCAACAAGGATGCAGTGGCGTTAATGTTTCCTGGTGTCAACCTGTATTATTTCAGTAGATATTGAAATGAGGATGCATCTTGCTGCCTTTCCAATGAAGCAAGTTTAATTTAGTAATAGGTGAAAAACCATCACTACAAATATGTTAATCAGATACTTGGCTTTGTGGACACTTTTCAGAGAACAAATTAGTTAGCATAAAAATAAAGCCAGAAAATGAAGAGCTGTTTAATCACTCAATTGGATTTTTCTGCCAGCATATTTCTTTTTCTCTGCAACCCACTGCTAAATTGTGCTTCCTAGCTGTTTTTATAAAATCACTGAATCAAATCTAACTCTGATTACATCAGAGAAGGCCAGGTACCCTACACCATAAGAGGGGGTTTGCAATTTTGACTTGTCTACTTAAACATCACCAAAATCTGATCACAAGGTCAATTACGTCCCTGGGTGGGATTGAACCACCAACCTTTTGGTTAATAGCCTTACACACTAACTGATTGCGCCACCGCGACACTTTGCAAAAGTACATACTGACAAAGGCTAATAAGCATTCATCTAGAACGATTCCTAGAAACATTTTAAAAAGTCAATAATGTGGAGAGTTTTTGTATGATGTTTCTTCCATCAACCAATGAAGAAACACATTGGTACTTTCCCATGATGAGTGAGTGCTTCAGGATCTCTTGCACTTACATGTGCAGCAGAGTACTGTAATGGAAGCATGCTGGGTCCATAACCCAGAGGTAGGCAGATTGAAACTAACCTCTGCTATATGCATTTTTTTTTTGTTAATTAAAGTAATCCAAAACTGGGATTGATATTTTTGCTCTTTTATTTTTACTTAAAGTACAATAACTTTTACCATTTTAATTTGTTTTAATAGTATATTGACAGTATTGTTTTCTTTCAAAAATCCAATTAATTTTCTTTACCCGATTATTAAAATGGTAATTGACAAAAACAAACTACATTGTCACCAGAAGAGCAATACAAAATGTACAAGTGATATATTAAAATCATCTTTCCAGCTTGAATTTCAATGATGCATTGGGGCAACGATTTTGTGAGAAACATCTTCACCCTTAAATAAAGATTTTCTTAATTCCTTACCTGTGTGCTAATTAGATATCACCTTGTTTTCACATTAAACAGACTTCCACATGAGAAAGCAGCAAGGATGCAGTGGCGTTAATGTTTCCTGGTGTCAACCTGTATTATTTCAGTAGATATTGAAATGAGGATGCATCTTGCTGCCTTTCCAATGAAGCAAGTTTAATTTAGTAATAGGTGAAAAACCATCCCTACAAAGATGTTAATCAGATACTTGGCTTTGTGGACACTTTTCAGAGAACAAATTTGTTAGCATAAAAATAAAGCCAGAAAATGAAGAGCTGTTTAATCAGTCAATTGGATTTTTTTGCCAGCATATTTCTTTTTCTCTGCAACCCACTGCTAAATTGTGCTTCCTAGCTGTTTTTATAAAATCACTGAATCAAATCTAACTCTGATTACATCAGAGAAGGCCAGGTACCCTACACCATAACAGGGGTTTTCGAAATTTTGACTTGTCTACTTAAATATCACCAAAATCTGATCACAAGGTCAATTACGTCCCTGGGTGGGATTGAACCACCAACCTTTTGATTAATAGCTGAACACACTAACCGATTGCGCCACAGAGACACTTTGCGAAAAGTACATACTGACAAAGACTAATAAGCATTCATCTAGAACGTTTCCTAGAAAAACTTTAAAAAGTCAATAATCTGGAGAGTTTTTGTAAGATGTTTCTTCCAGCAACCAATGAAGAAACACATTGGTACTTTCGCATGATGAGTGAGTGCTTCAGGATCTCTTGCACTTACATGTGCAGCAGAGTACTGCACTGGAAGCATGCTGGGCCCATAACCCAGAGGTAGGCAGATTGAAACTATCCTTTGCTATATGCATTTTTTTTTGTTCATTAAAGTAATCCAAAACTGGGATTGATATTTTAGCTTTTATTTTTACTTAAAGTACAATAACTTTTACCATTTTAATTTGTTTTAATAGTATATTGACAGTATTGTTTTCTTTCAAAAATCCAATTAATTTTCTTTACCCGATTATTAAAATGGTAATTGACAAAAACAAACTACATTGTCACCAGAAGAGCAATACAAAATGTACAAGTGATATATTAAAATCATCTTTCCAGCTTGAATTTCAATGATGCATTGGGGCAACGATTTTGTGAGAAACATCTTCACCCTTAAATAAAGATTTTCTTAATTCCTTACCTGTGTGCTAATTAGATATCACCTTGTTTTCACATTAAACAGACTTCCACATGAGAAAGCAGCAAGGATGCAGTGGCGTTAATGTTTCCTGGTGTCAACCTGTATTATTTCAGTAGATATTGAAATGAGGATGCATCTTGCTGCCTTTCCAATGAAGCAAGTTTAATTTAGTAATAGGTGAAAAACCATCACTACAAATATGTTAATCAGATACTTGGCTTTGTGGACACTTTTCAGAGAACAAATTAGTTAGCATAAAAATAAAGCCAGAAAATGAAGAGCTGTTTAATCACTCAATTGGATTTTTCTGCCAGCATATTTCTTTTTCTCTGCAACCCACTGCTAAATTGTGCTTCCTAGCTGTTTTTATAAAATCACTGAATCAAATCTAACTCTGATTACATCAGAGAAGGCCAGGTACCCTACACCATAACAGGGGGTTTGAAATTTTGACTTGTCTACTTAAAGATCACCAAAATCTGATAACAAGGTCAATTAAGTCCCTGGGTGGGATTGAACCACCAACCTTTTGGTTAATAGCCTTACACACTAACTGATTGCGCCACAGCGACACTTTGCAAAACTATATACTGACAAAGGCTAATAAGCATTCATCTAGAACGATTCCTAGAAACATTTTAAAAAGTCAATAATGTGGAGAGTTTTTGTAAGATGTTTCTTCCATCAACCAATGAAGAAACACATTGGTACTTTCCCATGATGAGTGAGTGCTTCAGGATCTCTTGCACTTACATGTGCAGCAGAGTACTGTAATGGAAGCATGCTGGGTCCATAACCCAGAGGTAGGCAGATTGAAACTATCCTCTGCTATATGCATTTTTTTTGTTAATTAAAGTAATCCAAAACTGGGATTGATATTTTTGCTCTTTTATTTTTACTTAAAGTACAATAACTTTTACCATTTTAATTTGTTTTAATAGTATATTGACAGTATTGTTTTCTTTCAAAAATCCAATTAATTTTCTTTACCCGATTATTAAAATGGTAATTGACAAAAACAAACTACATTGTCACCAGAAGAGCAATACAAAATGTACAAGTGATATATTAAAATCATCTTTCCAGCTTGAATTTCAATGATGCATTGGGGCAACGATTTTGTGAGAAACATCTTCACCCTTAAATAAAGATTTTCTTAATTCCTTACCTGTGTGCTAATTAGATATCACCTTGTTTTCACATTAAACAGACTTCCACATGAGAAAACAGCAAAGATGCAGTGGCGTTAATGTTTCCTGGTGTCAACCTGTATTATTTCCGTAGATATTGAAATGAGGATGCATCTTGCTGCCTTTCCAATGAAGCAAGTTTAATTTAGTAATAGGTGAAAAACCATCCCTACAAAGATGTTAATCAGATACTTGGCTTTGTGGACACTTTTCAGAGAACAAATTTGTTATCATAAAAATAAAGCCAGAAAATGAAGAGCTGTTTAATCACTCAATTGGATTTTTCTGCCAGCATTTTTCTTTTTCTCTGCAACCCACTGCTAAATTGTGCTTCCTAGCTGATTTTTTATAAAATCACTTAATCAAATCTAACTCTGATTACATCAGAGAAGGCCAGGTACCCTACACCATAAGAGGGGGTTTGCAATTTTGACTTGTCTACTTAAATATCACCAAAATCTGATCACAAGGTCAATTACGTCCCTGGGTGGGATTGAACCACCAACCTTTTGACTAATAGCTGAACACACTAACCGATTGCGCCACAGAGACACTTTGCAAAAAGTCCATACTGACAAAGACTAATAAGCATTCATCTAGAACGTTTCCTAGAAAAACTTTAAAAAGTCAATAATCTGGAGAGTTTTTGTAAGATGTTTCTTCCAGCAACCAATGAAGAAACACATTGGTACTTTCCCATGATGAGTGAGTGCTTCAGGATCTCTTGCACTTACATGTGCAGCAGAGTACTGTAATGGAAGCATGCTGGGTCCATAACCCAGAGGTAGGCAGATTGAAACTATCCTCTGCTATATGCATTTTTTTTTTGTTAATTAAAGTAATCCAAAACTGGGATTGATATTTTTGCTCTTTTATTTTTACTTAAAGTACAATAACTTTTACCATTTTAATTTGTTTTAATAGTATATTGACAGTATTGTTTTCTTTCAAAAATCCAATTAATTTTCTTTACCCGATTATTAAAATGGTAATTGACAAAAGCAAACTACATTGTCACCAGAAGAGCAATACAAAATGTACAAGTGATATATTAAAATCATCTTTCCAGCTTGAATTTCAATGATGCATTGGGGCAACGATTTTGTGAGAAACATCTTCACCCTTAAATAAAGATTTTCTTAATTCCTTACCTGTGTGCTAATTAGATATCACCTTGTTTTCACATTAAACAGACTTCCACATGAGAAAGCAGCAAGGATGCAGTGGCGTTAATGTTTCCTGGTGTCAACCTGTATTATTTCAGTAGATATTGAAATGAGGATGCATCTTGCTGCCTTTCCAATGAAGCAAGTTTAATTTAGTAATAGGTGAAAAACCATCCCTACAAAGATGTTAATCAGATACTTGGCTTTGTGGACACTTTTCAGAGAACAAATTTGTTAGCATAAAAATAAAGCCAGAAAATGAAGAGCTGTTTAATCAGTCAATTGGATTTTTTTGCCAGCATATTTATTTTTCTCTGCAACCCACTGCTAAATTGTGCTTCCTAGCTGTTTTTATAAAATCACTGAATCAAATCTAACTCTGATTACATCAGAGAAGGCCAGGTACCCTACACCATAACAGGGGTTTTCGAAATTTTGACTTGTCTACTTAAATATCACCAAAATCTGATCACAAGGTCAATTACGTCCCTGGGTGGGATTGAACCACCAACCTTTTGATTAATAGCTGAACACACTAACCGATTGCGCCACAGAGACACTTTGCAAAAAGTACATACTGACAAAGACTAATAAGCATTCATCTAGAACGTTTCCTAGAAAAACTTTAAAAAGTCAATAATCTGGAGAGTTTTTGTAAGATGTTTCTTCCAGCAACCAATGAAGAAACACATTGGTACTTTCGCATGATGAGTGAGTGCTTCAGGATCTCTTGCACTTACATGTGCAGCAGAGTACTGCACTGGAAGCATGCTGGGCCCATAACCCAGAGGTAGGCAGATTGAAACTATCCTTTGCTATATGCATTTTTTTTTTGTTCATTAAAGTAATCCAAAACTGGGATTGATATTTTAGCTTTTATTTTTACTTAAAGTACAATAACTTTTACCATTTTAATTTGTTTTAATAGTATATTGACAGTATTGTTTTCTTTCAAAAATCCAATTAATTTTCTTTACCCGATTATTAAAATGGTAATTGACAAAAACAAACTACATTGTCACCAGAAGAGCAATACAAAATGTACAAGTGATATATTAAAATCATCTTTCCAGCTTGAATTTCAATGATGCATTGGGGCAACGATTTTGTGAGAAACATCTTCACCCTTAAATAAAGATTTTCTTAATTCCTTACCTGTGTGCTAATTAGATATCACCTTGTTTTCACATTAAATAGACTTCCACATGAGAAAGCAGCAAGGATGCAGTGGCGTTAATGTTTCCTGGTGTCAACCTGTATTATTTCAGTAGATATTGAAATGAGGATGCATCTTGCTGCCTTTCCAATGAAGCAAGTTTAATTTAGTAATAGGTGAAAAACCATCACTACAAATATGTTAATCAGATACTTGGCTTTGTGGACACTTTTCAGAGAACAAATTAGTTAGCATAAAAATAAAGCCAGAAAATGAAGAGCTGTTTAATCACTCAATTGGATTTTTCTGCCAGCATATTTCTTTTTCTCTGCAACCCACTGCTAAATTGTGCTTCCTAGCTGTTTTTATAAAATCACTGAATCAAATCTAACTCTGATTACATCAGAGAAGGCCAGGTACCCTACACCATAACAGGGGGTTTGAAATTTTGACTTGTCTACTTAAAGATCACCAAAATCTGATAACAAGGTCAATTAAGTCCCTGGGTGGGATTGAACCACCAACCTTTTGGTTAATAGCCTTACACACTAACTGATTGCGCCACAGCGACACTTTGCAAAACTATATACTGACAAAGGCTAATAAGCATTCATCTAGAACGATTCCTAGAAACATTTTAAAAAGTCAATAATGTGGAGAGTTTTTGTAAGATGTTTCTTCCATCAACCAATGAAGAAACACATTGGTACTTTCCCATGATGAGTGAGTGCTTCAGGATCTCTTGCACTTACATGTGCAGCAGAGTACTGTAATGGAAGCATGCTGGGTCCATAACCCAGAGGTAGGCAGATTGAAACTATCCTCTGCTATATGCATTTTTTTTGTTAATTAAAGTAATCCAAAACTGGGATTGATATTTTTGCTCTTTTATTTTTACTTAAAGTACAATAACTTTTACCATTTTAATTTGTTTTAATAGTATATTGACAGTATTGTTTTCTTTCAAAAATCCAATTAATTTTCTTTACCCGATTATTAAAATGGTAATTGACAAAAACAAACTACATTGTCACCAGAAGAGCAATACAAAATGTACAAGTGATATATTAAAATCATCTTTCCAGCTTGAATTTCAATGATGCATTGGGGCAACGATTTTGTGAGAAACATCTTCACCCTTAAATAAAGATTTTCTTAATTCCTTACCTGTGTGCTAATTAGATATCACCTTGTTTTCACATTAAACAGACTTCCACATGAGAAAACAGCAAAGATGCAGTGGCGTTAATGTTTCCTGGTGTCAACCTGTATTATTTCCGTAGATATTGAAATGAGGATGCATCTTGCTGCCTTTCCAATGAAGCAAGTTTAATTTAGTAATAGGTGAAAAACCATCCCTACAAAGATGTTAATCAGATACTTGGCTTTGTGGACACTTTTCAGAGAACAAATTTGTTAGCATAAAAATAAAGCCAGAAAATGAATAGCTGTTTAATCACTCAATTGGATTTTTCTGCCAGCATTTTTCTTTTTCTCTGCAACCCACTGCTAAATTGTGCTTCCTAGCTGATTTTTTATAAAATCACTTAATCAAATCTAACTCTGATTACATCAGAGAAGGCCAGGTACCCTACACCATAAGAGGGGGTTTGCAATTTTGACTTGTCTACTTAAATATCACCAAAATCTGATCACAAGGTCAATTACGTCCCTGGGTGGGATTGAACCACCAACCTTTTGACTAATAGCTGAACACACTAACCGATTGCGCCACAGAGACACTTTGCAAAAAGTCCATACTGACAAAGACTAATAAGCATTCATCTAGAACGTTTCCTAGAAAAACTTTAAAAAGTCAATAATCTGGAGAGTTTTTGTAAGATGTTTCTTCCAGCAACCAATGAAGAAACACATTGGTACTTTCCCATGATGAGTGAGTGCTTCAGGATCTCTTGCACTTACATGTGCAGCAGAGTACTGTAATGGAAGCATGCTGGGTCCATAACCCAGAGGTAGGCAGATTGAAACTATCCTCTGCTATATGCATTTTTTTTTTGTTAATTAAAGTAATCCAAAACTGGGATTGATATTTTTGCTCTTTTATTTTTACTTAAAGTACAATAACTTTTACCATTTTAATTTGTTTTAATAGTATATTGACAGTATTGTTTTCTTTCAAAAATCCAATTAATTTTCTTTACCCGATTATTAAAATGGTAATTGACAAAAGCAAACTACATTGTCACCAGAAGAGCAATACAAAATGTACAAGTGATATATTAAAATCATCTTTCCAGCTTGAATTTCAATGATGCATTGGGGCAACGATTTTGTGAGAAACATCTTCACCCTTAAATAAAGATTTTCTTAATTCCTTACCTGTGTGCTAATTAGATATCACCTTGTTTTCACATTAAACAGACTTCCACATGAGAAAGCAGCAAGGATGCAGTGGCGTTAATGTTTCCTGGTGTCAACCTGTATTATTTCAGTAGATATTGAAATGAGGATGCATCTTGCTGCCTTTCCAATGAAGCAAGTTTAATTTAGTAATAGGTGAAAAACCATCCCTACAAAGATGTTAATCAGATACTTGGCTTTGTGGACACTTTTCAGAGAACAAATTTGTTAGCATAAAAATAAAGCCAGAAAATGAAGAGCTGTTTAATCAGTCAATTGGATTTTTTTGCCAGCATATTTCTTTTTCTCTGCAACCCACTGCTAAATTGTGCTTCCTAGCTGTTTTTATAAAATCACTGAATCAAATCTAACTCTGATTACATCAGAGAAGGCCAGGTACCCTACACCATAACAGGGGTTTTCGAAATTTTGACTTGTCTACTTAAATATCACCAAAATCTGATCACAAGGTCAATTACGTCCCTGGGTGGGATTGAACCACCAACCTTTTGATTAATAGCTGAACACACTAACCGATTGCGCCACAGAGACACTTTGCAAAAAGTACATACTGACAAAGACTAATAAGCATTCATCTAGAACGTTTCCTAGAAAAACTTTAAAAAGTCAATAATCTGGAGAGTTTTTGTAAGATGTTTCTTCCAGCAACCAATGAAGAAACACATTGGTACTTTCGCATGATGAGTGAGTGCTTCAGGATCTCTTGCACTTACATGTGCAGCAGAGTACTGCACTGGAAGCATGCTGGGCCCATAACCCAGAGGTAGGCAGATTGAAACTATCCTTTGCTATATGCATTTTTTTTTGTTCATTAAAGTAATCCAAAACTGGGATTGATATTTTAGCTTTTATTTTTACTTAAAGTACAATAACTTTTACCATTTTAATTTTTTTTAATAGTATATTGACAGTATTGTTTTCTTTCAAAAATCCAATTAATTTTCTTTACCCGATTATTAAAATGGTAATTGACAAAAACAAACTACATTGTCACCAGAAGAGCAATACAAAATGTACAAGTGATATATTAAAATCATCTTTCCAGCTTGAATTTCAATGATGCATTGGGGCAACGATTTTGTGAGAAACATCTTCACCCTTAAATAAAGATTTTCTTAATTCCTTACCTGTGTGCTAATTAGATATCACCTTGTTTTCACATTAAACAGACTTCCACATGAGAAAGCAGCAAGGATGCAGTGGCGTTAATGTTTCCTGGTGTCAACCTGTATTATTTCAGTAGATATTGAAATGAGGATGCATCTTGCTGCCTTTCCAATGAAGCAAGTTTAATTTAGTAATAGGTGAAAAACCATCACTACAAATATGTTAATCAGATACTTGGCTTTGTGGACACTTTTCAGAGAACAAATTAGTTAGCATAAAAATAAAGCCAGAAAATGAAGAGCTGTTTAATCACTCAATTGGATTTTTCTGCAGGCATATTTCTTTTTCTCTGCAACCCACTGCTAAATTGTGCTTCCTAGCTGTTTTTATAAAATCACTGAATCAAATCTAACTCTGATTACATCAGAGAAGGCCAGGTACCCTACACCATAACAGGGGGTTTGAAATTTTGACTTGTCTACTTAAAGATCACCAAAATCTGATCACAAGGTCAATTAAGTCCCTGGGTGGGATTGAACCACCAACCTTTTGGTTAATAGCCTTACACACTAACTGATTGCGCCACAGCGACACTTTGCAAAACTATATACTGACAAAGGCTAATAAGCATTCATCTAGAACGATTCCTAGAAACATTTTAAAAAGTCAATAATGTGGAGAGTTTTTGTAAGATGTTTCTTCCATCAACCAATGAAGAAACACATTGGTACTTTCCCATGATGAGTGAGTGCTTCAGGATCTCTTGCACTTACATGTGCAGCAGAGTACTGTAATGGAAGCATGCTGGGTCCATAACCCAGAGGTAGGCAGATTGAAACTATCCTCTGCTATATGCATTTTTTTTGTTAATTAAAGTAATCCAAAACTGGGATTGATATTTTTGCTCTTTTATTT
Organism: Pseudophryne corroboree; assembly: GCF_028390025.1. Taxonomy (NCBI): domain Eukaryota; kingdom Metazoa; phylum Chordata; class Amphibia; order Anura; family Myobatrachidae; genus Pseudophryne; species Pseudophryne corroboree. Next base: position 343,019 of record NW_026970083.1, on the reverse strand, counting down.
TTACTTAAAGTACAATAACTTTTACCATTTTAATTTGTTTTAATAGTATATTGACAGTATTGTTTTCTTTCAAAAATCCAATTAATTTTCTTTACCCGATTATTAAAATGGTAATTGACAAAAACAAACTACATTGTCACCAGAAGAGCAATACAAAATGTACAAGTGATATATTAAAATCATCTTTCCAGCTTGAATTTCAATGATGCATTGGGGCAACGATTTTGTGAGAAACATCTTCACCCTTAAATAAAGATTTTCTTAATTCCTTACCTGTGTGCTAATTAGATATCACCTTGTTTTCACATTAAACAGACTTCCACATGAGAAAACAGCAAAGATGCAGGGGCGTTAATGTTTCCTGGTGTCAACCTGTATTATTTCCGTAGATATTGAAATGAGGATGCATCTTGCTGCCTTTCCAATGAAGCAAGTTTAATTTAGTAATAGGTGAAAAAACATCCCTACAAAGATGTTAATCAGATACTTGGCTTTGTGGACACTTTTCAGAGAACAAATTTGTTATCATAAAAATAAACCCAGAAAATGAAGAGCTGTTTAATCACTCAATTGGATTTTTCTGCCAGCATTTTTCTTTTTCTCTGCAACCCACTGCTAAATTGTGCTTCCTAGCTGTTTTTTTTATAAAATCACTTAATCAAATCTAACTCTGATTACATCAGAGAAGGCCAGGTACCCTACACCATAAGAGGGGGTTTGCAATTTTGACTTGTCTACTTAAATATCACCAAAATCTGATTACAAGGTCAATTACGTCCCTGGGTGGGATTGAACCACCAACCTTTTGATTAATAGCTGAACACACTAACCGATTGCGCCATAGAGACACTTTGCAAAAAGTACATACTGACAAAGATTAATAAGCATTCATCTAGAACTTTTCCTAGAAAAACTTTAAAAAGTCAATAATCTGGAGAGTTTTTGTAAGATGTTTCTTCCAGCAACCAATGAAGAAACACATTGGTACTTTCGCATGATGAGTGAGTGCTTCAGGATCTCTTGCACTTACATGTGCAGCAGAGTACTGCAATGGAAGCATGCTGGGCCCATAACCCAGAGGTAGGCAGATTGAAACTATCCTTTGCTATATGCATTTTTTTTTTGTTCATTAAAGTAATCCAAAACTGGGATTGATATTTTAGCTTTTATTTTTACTTAAAGTACAATAACTTTTACCATTTTAATTTGTTATAGTGCAAAAGGCATATCAGCAGTCAGCACTAACTGGTGACATGCCATTTGTACAAGTAAGCCATGTGTGACTAATATATAAACATACTTTATTAAATAACACCTCAAACTATCATACCCTGGATTCAAACCTATAACCTGTTGAATTCTAATCAAACACCCTACCCATGGAGCTACTTGATCCTGCATCTTTTCTAACCTCCAAAAACAGATTCAGTTGCATTTTCCAGCGTGTTTTGTTTGCGCCTTTGCAAATGTCTTACATCGACAAACTTATTTAGTACTATTTTGCAAATAGGGTTACATTGTCGCAACATTGTGTTCCCTAATTGCTTGATTTTTTAAATGCAACAATTGATAAAGACACCTGATAATTGCTCTGTGGAGTCTTATTTTGTGTTTTGTGTTTAGTCTTTAGATCTGAATTTGAATGTACTTGTGAACTAACTTAATTTCCTACTTCTAAATTCATTCCTAAATTCACTACTTACATGAATCCTGTAGTTGGGCATTTTGGGACTTCGATTGTGGGCATTGTTTTGTGTCCAGACCAGCAGCAGGTGGTGTGCATTTGCTGGAAAGGCATCGAAGACCTCCGATATGCTGCATCTCCTGATGTGTGTCTCCCTCAAGTGGCTGTCAGCAAATGCCTGCTAGACACCCCATTCCAAGCTGATTGTGACATCATGGAACATGCATCATAGAACAGGCATGCTAAAACATGGGTCTTCAACCTGCGACCCTCCAGCTGCTGTGGAACTACACATCCCAGCATGCCCTGCCTCAGTTTTAGCATACCTTAATAGCAAAACTGTGGCAGGGCATGCTGGGATGTGTAGTTTCACAGCAGCTGGAGGGCCACAGGATGAAGACCCATGTGCTAGAGCCAAGCCGCAGGTACATTGAATGCTAGCAAGCTGAATATTTAAATCCTTTTTGTTCCGCAGCATTCCAATGCGGAAGATTCCATGGAACCAGAGATCCTTCCATTGAGAAGGACATGCTGCCTGGATGACTACACTGTGCAAATTAAATCACGGAGCCAGTTGGCTTGTGGGTGGCTCTGGTGACTGGGTGGTTGGGTGGGTGGTGTGTCGGAAGTGGAGCGCATGCAAATGATTGTGTATCATCCAGCTAGTGAGAGAGAAAACTCATGCAGGAGTGTGCCTGCTTGTCAGTGGGTTATGCACCTTGCCAGACGTTAAATCTACATAGAGCAGCTGGAGGGGACAAGAGCAGGTTTGCAAAATATAGATAGAAGAGCATATATGCTGGCGCATTCTCCATGATTGTGTCAGCTTATGTTTTGGTGCACTGCACTTTCCTCCACTAAGTTTTAGCCATTTTTGTTAAGCTCAAGTGTAGTTGCTTCTCGGCCTTTTGGCTGTGATCTTGTATCGTGGTTGAAGGGTCTGCTGGAGGGAGGGATTGTTTTCTTCATTGGCGAAAGACCAAAGATATTCCAGGATGGAAGGCTTGGGAACACTATCTGTTTTTCAGTTGTGGAAGAGCACAGAGGTCGGATTGGACTACATTCTATAGTAAAGGATATCTTTCTATTTATTGACCCTCCCCTTATATGTGTCTGTGTTACAATAAAGCTTCGGTTTTGTGAATCCCTCACCCTCTTACACTCCACACCCATAGCCTTATTAACTGTTGTATTATTGTATAGTTTAAGTGTATAGTGCAGTTCATGATTTATAGTGTAGGCTGGCCTGTGCTGTAGTTCTGGAACTGTACTATACCGTCAGCATTTGTATTGTGTTTTGGCTGTGCTGCAACACTGTACTTATGTGTGTAATGTTTATGTATGTTTTTTTAATGTCAATAAAAACTGCTTTTTCAAGCCAATATCTGAAAACAATCAATGTTTATCTTTGATGGCAATAAAAATGGTATGATATTTGATGCTTTTGAAAGGCAATATCTGATATGTCCCCTATCTGGGAACCATATATTAAATGGCTTTTAAGAAAAGGGAGATGGGAGAAGAGCTTTCAGTACTTGTAGGACCGATGCACATAAAGAAGCAAAAAAACATACATAAACATTACACACATAAGTACCGCGTTGCGGCAATGCCAAAACACAATAGAAATGCTGACGGTATAGTACAGTTCAAGAACTACAGCACAGGCCAGCCTACACTATAAATCATGAACTGCACTATACATTTAAACTGTACAATAATACAACAGTTAATAAGGCTATGGGTGTGGAGTGTAAGAGGGTGAGGGAATCACAAGCCCGAAGCTTTATTGAAAGACTGACACATATAAGGGGAGGATTAATAAATAGAAAGACATCCTTTACTATAGAATGTAGTCCAATCCGGTCTTTCAACTCTTCCACAATTGAAAAACGGATAGTGTTCCCAAGCCTTCCATCCTGGAATATCTTTGGTCTTTTGCCAATGAAGAAAGCAATCCCTCCCTCCAGCAGACCCTTCAACCACAATACAAGATCACAGCCAAAAGGCCGAGAAGCAACTACACTTGAGCTTAACAAAAATGGCTAAAACTTAGTGGAGGAAAGTGCAGTGCACCAAAACATAAGCTGACACAATCATGGAGAATGCGCCAGCATATATGCTCTTCTATCTATATTTTGCAAACCTGCTCTTGTCCCCTCCAGCTGCTCTATGTAGATTTAACGTCTGGCAAGGTGCATAACCCACTGACAAGCAGGCACACTCCTGCATGAGTTTTCACTCTCACTAGCTGGATGATACACAATCATTTGCATGTGCTCCACCTCCGACACACCACCCACCCAACCACCCAGTCACCAGAGCCACCCACAAGCCAACTGGCTCCGTGATTTAATTTGCACAGTGTAGTCATCCAGGCAGCATGTCCTTCTCAATGGAAGGATCTCTGGTTCCATGGAATCTTCCGCATTGGAATGCTGCGCAACAAAAAGGATTTAAATATTCAGCTTGCTAGCATTCAATGTACCTGCGGCTTGGCTCTAGCACATGGGTCTTCATCCTGTGGCCCTCCAGCTGCTGTGAAACTACACATCCCAGCATGCCCTGCCACAGTTTTGCTATAAGGTATGCTAAAACTGAGGCAGGGCATGCTGGGATGTGTAGTTCCACAGCAGCTGGAGGGTCGCAGGTTGAAGACCCATGTTTTAGCATGCCTGTTCTATGATGCATGTTCCGTGATGTCACAATCAGCTTGGAATGGGGTGTCTAGCAGGCATTTGCTGACAGCCACTTGAGGGAGACACACATCAGGAGATGCAGCATATCGGAGGTCTTCGATGCCTTTCCAGCAAATGCACACCACCTGCTGCTGGTCTGGACACAAAACAATGCCCACAATCGAAGTCCCAAAATGCCCAACTACAGGATTCATGTAAGTAGTGAATTTAGGAATGAATTTAGAAGTAGGAAATTAAGTTAGTTCACAAGTACATTCAAATTCAGATCTAAAGTCTAGGTAGGCCTCACGTCCTGGCAGCCGCCAGCATTTAAAAATGCCTTGATTAGAGGTACGGAATTAAATGTAGATAAGAAGTAGACACAAAATAAGACTCCGCAGAGCAGTTATCAGGTGTTTTTATCAATTGTTGCATTTAAAAAATCAAGCAATTAGGGAACACAATGTTGCAACAATGTAACCCTATTTGCAAAATAGTACTAAATAAGTTTGTCGATGTAAGACATTTGCAAAGGCGCATCCAAAACACGCTGGAAAATGCAACTGAATCTGTTTTTGGAGGCTAGAATAGGAAATGTGCATCGGTCCTACAAGTACTGAAAGCTCTTCTCCCATCTCCCTTTTCTGAAAAGCCATTTAATATATGGTTCCCAGATAGGGGACATATCAGATATTGCCTTTCAAAAGCAGCAAATATCATACCACTTCTATTGCCATCAAAGATAAACATTGATTGTTTTCAGATATTGGATTGAAAAAGCAGTCTTTATTGACATAAAGAAGCAAAAAAACATACATAAACATTACACACATAAGTACTGTGTTGCAGCACAGCCAAAACACAATACAAATGCTGTCGGTATAGTACAGTTCAAGAACTACAGCACAGGTCAGCCTACACTATAAATCATGAACTGCACTATACATTTAAACAATACAATAGTTAATAAGGCTATGGGTGTGGAGTGTAAGAGGGTGACGGAATCACAAGCCCAAAGCTTTATTGAAAGACAGACACATATAAAGGGAGGATTAATAAATACAAAGATACCCTTTACTATAGAATGTAGTCCAATCCGGTCTTTCAACTCTTCCACAACTGAAAAACGGATAGTGTTCCCAAGCCTTCCATCCTGGAATATCTTCAGTCTCTCGCCAATGAAGAAAACAATCCCTCCAGCAGACTCTTCAACCACAATACAATATCACAGCCAAAAGAGCGAGAAGCAACTACACTTGCGTTTAAACAAAATGGCTAAAACTTAGTGGAGGAAAGTGCAGTGCACCAAAACATAAGCTGACACAATCATGGAGAATGCGCCAGCATATATGCTCTTCTGTCTATATTTTCCAAACCTGCTCTTGTCCCCTCCAGTTGCTCCATGTAGATTTGACGTCTGGCAAGGTGCATAACTCACTGACAAGCAGGCACACTCCTACATGAGTTTTCTCTCTCACTAGCTGGATGATACACATTCATTTGCATGTGCTCCACCTCCGACACACCGCCCACCCAACCACCCAGTCACCAGAGCCACCCACAAGCCAACTGGCTCCGTGATTTAATTTGCACAGTGCAGTCATCCAGGCAGCATGTCCTTCTCAATGGAATAATCTCTGGTTCCATGGAATCTTCCGCATTGGAATGCTGCGGAACAAAAAGGATTTAAACATTCAGCTTGCTAGCATTCAATGTACCTGCGGTTTGGTTCTAGCACATGGGTCTTCATCCTGTGGCCCTCCAGCTGCTGTGAAACTACACATCCCAGCATGCCCTGCCACAGTTTTGCTTTTAAGGTATGCTAAAACTGAGGCAGGGCATGCTGGGATATGTAGTTCCACAGCAGCTGGAGGGTCGCAGGTTGAAGACCCATGTTCTAGCATGCCTGTTCTATGATGCATGTTCCGTGATGTCACAATCAGCTTGGAATGGGGTGTCTAGCATGCATTTGCTGACAGCCACTTGAGGCAGACACACATCAGGAGATGCAGCATATCGGAGGTCTTCGATGCCTTTCCAGCAAATGCACACCACCAGCTGCTGGTCTGGACACAAAACAATGCCCACAATTGAAGGCTCAAAATGCCCAACTACAGGATTAATGTAAGTAGTGAATTTAGGAATGAATTTAGAAGTAGGAAATTAAGTTAGTTCACAAGTACATTCAAATTCAGATCTAAAGACTAGGTAGGCCTCACGTCCTGGCAGCACCCAGCATTTAAAAATGCCTTGATTATAGGTAGGGAATTAAATGTAGATAAGAAGTAGACACAAAAGAAGACTCCACAGAGCAATTATCAGGTGTCTTTATCAATTTTTGCATTTAAAAAATCAAGCAATTAGGGAACACAATGTTGCGACAATGTAACCCTATTTGCAAAATAGTACTAAATAAGTTTGTCGATGTAAGACATTTGCAAAGGCGCAAACAAAACACGCTGGAAAATGCAACTGAATCTGTTTTTGGAGGTTAGAATAGATGCAGGATCAAGTAGCTCAATGGGTAGGGTGTTTGATTAGAATTTAACAGGTTTTAGGTTTGAATCCTGGGTATGATAGTTTGAGGTGTTATTTAATAAAGTATGTTTATATATTAGTCACACATGGCTTACTTGTACAAATGGCATGTCACCAGTTAGTGCTGACTGCTGATATGCCATTTACACAAACATGCCATGTGTGACTGTATATGCATTTAAGGAGGGCACCCCTGCAATACCACAAACCATTGAGTGTCAAGTATACTAGATATATCTTCATATCTCATGTGCTTTCTCTGAGACCAATCTTGTTATGCCCCTTCCCCACAAGGCATGCGCCTTTTGTCCATATTGCAAAAATGGGGGGGAGGGCATATAATTCTCTGTCACAGGGCACCAAAAAGTCTAGTTATGGCTCTGGTATGCATTATGTAATCTGGCAGACCATCTCTCCAACACTGGCTGGTTGGAATAGAAATCCGGTTATCTATGTGAGCAAATGACCATCAACGATTTACTCTCAAACACTAAAAAATGGACAAAAATGGTCCCCTAAACAAATTGGTTAAATTTTGGGTTTAACCAATTTGTGTAATGACCATTTTTGACCACTTTTCTAGTGTTTGGGAGCAAATGGTTAATTGACATTTGCTCCTATACATTACCAGATTTTCATTCCAACCATCCAGACTGGATAGATAGCCTGACAGATAATTGTGTAGTGTACGCCCAGGATAACTGTTAGTCATGCTTTATTTTATGGCGGCACATAAATGGGTGGACAGATCCAGGGCAAGCACTGCCCACTCATGCATAGTTGTCAACTGATGTGAAGTTCCAGGGGGCAATCTCAGTTATAAAGGGAAGTATCTGGAAATTGTCCCTAGTTAAAAAAAAAAAAAAAAATTTGATCAACTCCATTTATTTAGTATGATATCCCAGGTGATAGGATGCCGGCAGTCAGAACAACATACTTTATTAAATAACACATCTCAAACTACCATACCCAGGATTCAAACCTATAACCTGTTGAATTCTAATCAAACACCCTACCTATTGAGCTATTTGATCCTGCATAAAAATTGTGAACATTATATGAAGCTATTGGTACTTTGCAAAAAAAAAGAATCAGCATTACAACGCAGCAGATCCATGCAGTTTGCAGCCACACACTACATGTATCTGCTCAGCCACAATGCTGATTATTTCTTCACAAAGTACAAGGTGAGCTCCAAACAGAATTCTCTAGCTTAGAATTATACCTTTCTTTGCCAAACCTAGAAGTCGGGTCCCCCACCCTGGGATCCCCCAGAGGGAGGCCTGCACCGTCATGCGGCAGGCTTGTCCGTTTTGGAAGCAGGCTGATGGGCAGCCCAGGATTGCTTCAGTCTGGGCTTGGCAGGTCTGGAAACATGAGCTTGCTTTGGGTATGCCTGACCTTGGGTACGCTTTACCTGGAGGATGAAAGGGCCAAGAAAAGTACTTTTAGCCTTCTGCGTGGTAGGAGTCATACTAGGTAGGCAAGCTGTTTTAGCAGTAGCCAGATCAGCTACAATCTTATTGAGGTCTTCTCCAAAAGGAGATTCAACTGAGGCAGCACAAGGGAACTCTCATCTGGGGACAACAACTGCAGGGAGAACACATATTTTCAGATGAACATGGTAGGGCAGAAGGCTGCCTAATACTGAAGCACCCCCAAACAACAAATCAAATGCAACTTACTTGACAGAGATGTGCCTGAGCAACGGCCCTCCCCAGCCCTATCCCAAATCATACTTATTTTGCATAGGAGATACCATGGTCATGAAGATTGTTCTCCCAGGGTTAGGTTCATTCATTGCATTCTGGGTATGCTGACCCCTGTGATTTCCCCAAATGTGGGAAACTCGACTGCATTATTTGTGGAAGTGGGGGACTGTATTTGTGCTTTCCTCTGGTCAGCTCTGGTAAAATTCAGATTTCTTTGTCTCAGATCTTCCTCTAGCCTTGTTCTTCTTTCGAGAGTTCCCTTGTGCTGCCTCAGTTGGATCTCCTTCACTTGACAGGGGGGTGCCCGAGCAGCGACCCTCCCCAGCTCTAGCCCAACTCCTACTTACCTGCCAGGTGAGATACTATGATCATGAAGTTGCTTCTCCCAGGGCAAGGCTCACCCATTGCACTCTGGGTGTGCTGCCCCTGCGATTTCCCCAAATGTGGGAAACTTGACTGCATAATTTGAGTTTTCCCTGGTCGGCTCTCATGTAATTCAGATCTCTTTGTCTCAGGTCTCTCTCCAGCCTAGTTTGCTGTCTGGTTCCACTTCTTTTTTCTTGAGCCCCTCCCTTCTATACCCTTGTGCACTATCCTGACTTCTCCTCCCGTCTGCTTACTTTGTGCCTCCCAATGCACAATGCAAACTACGGGTAGTGCTGCAGGGCCCACACCCTTTTACTTGCTTTACAGAGCAGCTCTGGAGCTGTTACAGTGCCCAGCTGCTGCAAGAAATCAGCTTGAATGCTTCAGGGGCTGGGGAATGGCCAACATGAGCCCCACACCGAAGGAGGGTGGGGGTGCTTAATGCGAACTAGGGGTCATCCAAGCACCACAAAAGGCCTCCATGCCCTGCATGCTCCTTTTCTCTTTTCATATGCAGACAAGGGTTGAAGCCAACTTTGACCCACTGCTTGGATGACATCACCATATTCAAATCCATCTGCTGCAGGCCATCCCCCAGGAATGCTTGCACTAGTTGTTGCATTTGGTTTGTTGTTTGGGGGTGCTTCAGTATTAGGCAGCCTTCTGCCACCCCATGTTCATCTGAAAATATGTGTTCTCCCTGCAGTTGTTGTCCCCAGATGAGAGTTCCCTTGTGCTGCCTCAGTTGAATCTCCTTTACTTGACAGAGATGTGCCTGAGCAGCGGCCCTCCCCAGCCCTATCCCAAATCATACTTATTTTGCATAGGAGATACTATTGTCATGAAGATTGTTTTCCCAGGGTGAGGTTCATTCATTGCATTCTGGGTATGCTGACCCCTGTGATTTCCCCAAATGTGGGAAACTCGACTGCATTATTTGTGGTAGTGGTGGACTGTGTTTGTGCTTTCCTCTGGTCAGCTCTGGTAAAGTCAGATTTCTTTGTCTCAGATCTTCCTCTAGCCTTGTTCTTCTTTTGAGAGTTCCCTTGTGCTGCCTCTGTTGGATCTCCTTCACTTGAAAGGTAGTGCCCGAGCAGCGACCCTCCCCAGCTCTAGCCCAACTCCTACTAACCTGCCAGGTGAGATACTATGATCATGAAGGTGCTTCTCCCAGGGCAAGGCTCACCCATTGCACTCTGGGTGTGCTGCCCCTTGCGATTTCCCCAAATGTGGGAAACTTGACTGCATAATTTGTGTTTCCCTGGACGGCTCTCGTATAATTCAGATCTCTTTGTCTCAGGTCTCTCTCCAGCCTAGTATGCTGTCTGTTTCCACTTCTCTTTTCTTGAGCCCCTCCCTTCTATAACCTTGTGCACTATCCTGACTTCTCCTCCCGTCTGCTTACTTTGTGCCTTCCAATGCACAATGCAAACTACAGGTAGTGCTGCAGGGCCCACACCCTTTTACTTGCCTTACAGAGCAGCTCTGGAGCTGTTACAGTACCCAGCTGCTGCAAGAAATCAGCTTGAATGCTTTAGGGGCTGGGGCATGGCCAACATGAGCCCCACACCGAAGGAGGGTGGGGGTGTTTAATGCAAACTAGGGGTCATCCAAGCGTCGCAAAAGGCCGCCATGCCCTGCATATCCCTTTTCTCTTTTCATAAGCAGACGAGGGTTGAAGCCAACTTTGACCCACTGCTTGGATGACATCACTTGCTGCCTTTCCAATGAAGCAAGTTTAATTTAGTAATAGGTGAAAAACCATCCCTACAAAGGTGTTAATCAGATACTTGGCTTTGTGGACACTTTTCAGAGAACAAATTAGTTAGCATAAAAATAAAGCCAGAAAATGAAGAGCTGTTTAATCACTCAATTGGATTTTTCTGCAAGCGTATTTCTTTTTCTCTGCAACCCACTGCTAAGTTGTGCTTCCTAGCTGTTCTTTTATAAAATCACTTAATCAAATCTAACTCTGATTACATCAGAGAAGGCCAGGTACCCTACACCATAAGAGGGGGTTTGAAATTTTGACTTGTCTACTTAAAGATCACCAAAATCTGATGACAAGGTCAATAACATCCCTGGGTGGGATTGAACCACCAACCCTTTGGTTAATAACCAAACACACTAACCGATTGCACCACCGAGACACTTTGCAAAAGTACATACTGACAAAGGTTAATAAGCATTCATCTAGAACGTTTCCTAGAAAACTTTAAAAAGTCAATAATCTGGAGAGTTTTTGTAAGATGTTTCTTCCATCAACCAATGAAGAAACGCATTGGTACTTTCCCATGATGAGTGAGTGCTTCAGGATCTCTTGCACTTACATGTGCAGCAGAGTACTGCAATGGAAGCATGCTGGGCCCCTTAACCCAGAGGTAGGCAGATTGAAACTATCCTCTGCTATATGCATTTTTTTTTTGTTAATTAAAGTAATCCAAAACTGGGATTGATATTTTTGCTCTTTTATTTTTACTTAAAGTACAATAACTTTTACCATTTTAATTTGTTTTAATAGTATATTGACAGTATTGTTTTCTTTCAAAAATCCACTTAATTTTCTTTACCCTATTATTAAAATGGTAATTGACAAAAACAAACTACATTGTCACCAGAAGAGCAATACAAAATGTACAAGTGATATATTAAAATCATCTTTCCAGCTTGAATTTCAATGATGCATTGGGGCAACGATTTTGTGAGAAACATCTTCACCCTTAAATAAAGATTTTCTTAATTCCTTACCTGTGTGCTAATTAGATATCACCTTGTTTTCACATTAAACAGACTTCCACATGAGAAAGCAGCAAGGATGCAGTGGCGTTAATGTTTCCTGGTGTCAACCTGTATTATTTCAGTAGATATTGAAATGAGGATGCATCTTGCTGCCTTTCCAATGAAGCAAGTTTAATTTAGTAATAGGTGAAAAACCATCCCTACAAAGATGTTAATCAGATACTTGGCTTTGTGGACACTTTTCAGAGAACAAATTTGTTAGCATAAAAATAAAGCCAGAAAATGAAGAGCTGTTTAATCACTCAATTTGATTTTTTTGCCAGCATATTTCTTTTTCTCTGCAAACCACTGCTAAATTGTGCTTCCTAGCTGTTTTTATAAAATCACTGAATCAAATCTAACTCTGATTACATCAGAGAAGGCCAGGTACCCTACACCATAACAGGGGTTTTTGAAATTTTGACTTATCTACTTAAAGATCACCAAAATCTGATAACAAGGTCAATTACATCCCTGGGTGGGATTGAACCACCAACCTTTTGGTTAATAGCTGTACACACTAACTGATTGCGCCACAGCGACACTTTGCAAAAGTACATACTGACAAAGGCTAATAAGCATTCATCTAGAACGTTTCCTAGAAAAACTTTAAATAGTCAATAATCTGGAGAGTTTTTGTAAGATGTTTCTTCCATCAACCAATGAAGAAACACATTGGTACTTTCCCATGATGAGTGAGTGCTTCAGGATCTCTTGCAATTACATGTGCAGCAGAGTACTGTAATGGAAGCATGCTGGGTCCATAGCCCAGAGGTAGGCAGATTGAAACTATCCTCTGCTATATGCGTTTTTTTTTTGTTAATTAAAGTAATCCAAAACTGGGATTGATATTTTTGCTCTTTTATTTTTACTTAAAGTACAATAACTTTTACCATTTTCATTTGTTTTAATAGTATATTGACAGTATTATTTTCTTTCAAAAATCCACTTAATTTTCTTTACCCGATTATTAAAATGGTAATTGACAAAAACAAACTACATTGTCACCAGAAGAGCAATACAAAATGTACAAGTGATATATTAAAATCATCTTTCCAGCTTGAATTTCAATGATGCATTGGGGCAACGATTTTGTGAGAAACATCTTCACCCTTAAATAAATATTTTCTTAATTCCTTACCTGTGTGCTAATTAGATATCACCTTGTTTTCACATTAAACAGACTTCCACATGAGAAAGCACAAAGGATGCAGTGGCGTTAATGTTTCCTGGTGTCAACCTGTATTATTTCAGTAGATATTGAAATGAGGATGCATCTTGCTGCCTTTCCAATGAAGCAAGTTTAATTTAGTAATAGGTTAAAAACCATCCCTACAAATGTGTTAATCAGAAACTTGGCTTTGTGGACACTTTTCAGAGAACAAATTTGTTAGCATAAAAATAAAGCCAGAAAATGAAAAGCTGTTTAATCACTCAATTGGATTTTTTTGCCAGCATATTTCTTTTTCTCTGCAACCCACTGCTAAATTGTGCTTCCTAGCTGTTTTTATAAAATCACTGAATCAAATCTAACTCTGATTACATCAGAGAAGGCCAGGTACCCTACACCATAAGAGGGGGTTTGAAATTTTCACTTGTCTACATAAAGATCACCAAAATCTGATAACAAGGTCAATTACGTCCCTGGGTGGGATTGAACCACCAACCTTTTGGTTAATAGCCTTACACAGTAACTGATTGCGCCACAGTAACACTTTGTAAAAGTCCATACTGACAAAGGCTAATAAGCATTCATCTAGAACGATTCCTAGAAACATTTTAAAAAGTCAATAATGTGGAGAGTTTTTGTAAGATGTTTCTTCCATCAACCAATGAAGAAACACATTGGTACTTTCCCATGATGAGTGAGTGCTTCAGGATCTCTTGCACTTACATGTGCAGCAGAGTACTGTAATGGAAGCATGCTGGGTCCATAACCCAGAGGTAGGCAGATTGAAACTATCCTTTGCTATATGCATTTTTTTTTTGTTCATTAAAGTAATCCAAAACTGGGATTGATATTTTAGCTTTTATTTTTACTTAAAGTACAATAACTTTTACCATTTTAATTTGTTTTAGTGCAAATGGCATATCAGCAGTCAGCACTAACTGGTGACATGCCATTTGTACAAGTAAGCCATGTGTGACTAATATATAAACATGCTTTATTAAATAACACCTCAAACTATCATACCCAGGATTCAAACCTATAACCTGTTGAATTCTAATCAAACACCCTACCCATGGAGCTACTTGATCCTGCATCTTTTCTAACCTCCAAAAACAGATTCAGTTGCATTTTCCAGCGTGTTTTGTTTGCGCCTTTGCAAATGTCTTACATCGACAAACTTATTTAGTACTATTTTGCAAATAGGGTTACATTGTCGCAACATTGTGCTCCCTAATTGCTTGATTTTTTAAATGCAACAATTGATAAAGACACCTGATAATTGCTCTGTGGAGTCTTATTTTGTGTTTTGTGTTTAGTCTTTAGATCTGAATTTGAATGTACTTGTGAACTAACTTAATTTCCTACTTCTAAATTCATTCCTAAATTCACTACTTACATGAATCCTGTAGTTGGGCATTTTGGGACTTCGATTGTGGGCATTGTTTTGTGTCCAGACCAGCAGCAGGTGGTGTGCATTTGCTGGAAAGGCATCGAAGACCTCCGATATGCTGCATCTCCTGATGTGTGTCTCCCTCAAGTGGCTGTCAGCAAATGCCTGCTAGACACCCCATTCCAAGCTGATTGTGACATCATGGAACATGCATCATAGAACAGGCATGCTAAAACATGGGTCTTCAACCTGCGACCCTCCAGCTGCTGTGGAACTACACATCCCAGCATGCCCTGCCTCAGTTTTAGCATACCTTAATAGCAAAACTGTGGCAGGGCATGCTGGGATGTGTAGTTTCACAGCAGCTGGAGGGCCACAGGATGAAGACCCATGTGCTAGAGCCAAGCCGCAGGTACATTGAATGCTAGCAAGCTGAATATTTAAATCCTTTTTGTTCCGCAGCATTCCAATGCGGAAGATTCCATGGAACCAGAGATCCTTCCATTGAGAAGGACATGCTGCCTGGATGACTACACTGTGCAAATTAAATCACGGAGCCAGTTGGCTTGTGGGTGGCTCTGGTGACTGGGTGGTTGGGTGGGTGGTGTGTCGGAAGTGGAGCGCATGCAAATGATTGTGTATCATCCAGCTAGTGAGAGAGAAAACTCATGCAGGAGTGTGCCTGCTTGTCAGTGGGTTATGCACCTTGCCAGACGTTAAATCTACATAGAGCAGCTGGAGGGGACAAGAGCAGGTTTGCAAAATATAGATAGAAGAGCATATATGCTGGCGCATTCTCCATGATTGTGTCAGCTTATGTTTTGGTGCACTGCACTTTCCTCCACTAAGTTTTAGCCATTTTTGTTAAGCTCAAGTGTAGTTGCTTCTCAGCCTTTTGGCTGTGATCTTGTATCGTGGTTGAAGGGTCTGCTGGAGGGAGGGATTGTTTTCTTCATTGGCGAAAGACCAAAGATATTCCAGGATGGAAGGCTTGGGAACACTATCTGTTTTTCAGTTGTGGAAGAGCACAGAGGTCGGATTGGACTACATTCTATAGTAAAGGATATCTTTCTATTTATTGACCCTCCCCTTATATGTGTCTGTGTTACAATAAAGCTTCGGTTTTGTGAATCCCTCACCCTCTTACACTCCACACCCATAGCCTTATTAACTGTTGTATTATTGTATACTTTAAATGTATAGTGCAGTTCATGATTTATAGTGTAGACTGGCCTGTGCTGTAGTTCTTGAACTGTACTATACCGTCAGCATTTGTATTGTGTTTTGGCTGTGCTGCAACACTGTATTTATGTGTGCAATGTTTATGTATGTTTTTTTTTTATGTCAATAAAGACTGCTTTTTCAAGCCAATATCTGAAAACAATCAATGTTTATCTTTGATGGCAATAAAAGTGGTATGATATTTGATGCTTTTGAAATCCAATATCTGATATGTCCCCTATCTGGGAACCATATATTAAATGGCTTTTCAGAAAAGGGAGATGGGAGAAGAGCTTTCATTACTTGTAGGACCGATGCACATAAAGAAGCAAAAAAACATACATAAACATTACACACATAAGTACCGCGTTGCGGCACAGCCAAAACACAATAGAAATGCTGATGGTATAGTACAGTTCAAGAACTACAGCACAGGCCAGCCTACACTATAAATCATGAACTGCACTATACATTTAAACTGTACAATAATACAACAGTTAATAAGGCTATGGGTGTGGAGTGTAAGAGGGTGAGGGAATCACAAGCCCGAAGCTTTATTGAAAGACTGACACATATAAGGGGAGGTTTAATAAATAGAAAGACATCCTTTACTATAGAATGTAGTCCAATCCGACCTCTGTGCTCTTCCACAACTGAAAAACAGATAGTGTTCCCAAGCCTTCCATCCTGGAATATCTTTGGTCTTTCGCCAATGAAGAAAGCAATCCCTCCCTCCAGCAGACCCTTCAACCACAATACAAGATCACAGCCAAAAGGCCGAGAAGCAACTACACTTGAGCTTAACAAAAATGGCTAAAACTTAGTGGAGGAAAGTGCAGTGCACCAAAACATAAGCTGACACAATCATGGAGAATGCGCCAGCATATATGCTCTTCTATCTATATTTTGCAAACATGCTCTTGTCCCCTCCAGCTGCTCTATGTAGATTTAACGTCTGGCAAGGTGCATAACCCACTGACAAGCAGGCACACTCCTGCATGAGTTTTCACTCTCACTAGCTGGATGATACACAATCATTTGCATGTGCTCCACCTCCGACACACCACCCACCCAACCACCCAGTCACCAGAGCCACCCACAAACCAACTGGCTCCGTGATTTAATTTGCACAGTGTAGTCATCCAGGCAGCATGTCCTTCTCAATGGAAGGATCTCTGGTTCCATGGAATCTTCCGCATTGGAATGCTGCGGAACAAAAAGGATTTAAATATTCAGCTTGCTAGCATTCAATGTACCTGCGGCTTGGCTCTAGCACATGGGTCTTCATCCTGTGGCCCTCCAGCTGCTGTGAAACTACACATCCCAGCACGCCCTGCCACAGTTTTGCTATAAGGTATGCTAAAACTGAGGCAGGGCATGCTGGGATGTGTAGTTCCACAGCAGCTGGAGGGTCGCAGGTTGAAGACCCATGTTTTAGCATGCCTGTTCTATGATGCATGTTCCGTGATGTCACAATCAGCTTGGAATGGGGTGTCTAGCAGGCATTTGCTGACAGCCACTTGAGGGAGACACACATCAGGAGATGCAGCATATCGGAGGTCTTTGATGCCTTTCCAGCAAATGCACACCACCTGCTGCTGGTCTGGACACAAAACAATGCCCACAATCGAAGTCCCAAAATGCCCAACTACAGGATTCATGTAAGTAGTGAATTTAGGAATGAATTTAGAAGTAGGAAATTAAGTTAGTTCACAAGTACATTCAAATTCAGATCTAAAGTCTAGGTAGGCCTCACGTCCTGGCAGCCGCCAGCATTTAAAAATGCCTTGATTAGAGGTACGGAATTAAATGTAGATAAGAAGTAGACACAAAATAAGACTCCGCAGAGCAGTTATCAGGTGTTTTTATCAATTGTTGCATTTAAAAAATCAAGCAATTAGGGAACACAATGTTGCAACAATGTAACCCTATTTGCAAAATAGTACTAAATAAGTTTGTCGATGTAAGACATTTGCAAAGGCGCATCCAAAACACGCTGGAAAATGCAACTGAATCTGTTTTTGGAGGCTAGAATAGGAAATGTGCATCGGTCCTACAAGTACTGAAAGCTCTTCTCCCATCTCCCTTTTCTGAAAAGCCATTTAATATATGGTTCCCAGATAGGGGACATATCAGATATTGCCTTTCAAAAGCAGCAAATATCATACCACTTCTATTGCCATCAAAGATAAACATTGATTGTTTTCAGATATTGGATTGAAAAAGCAGTCTTTATTGACATAAAGAAGCAAAAAAACATACATAAACATTACACACATAAGTACTGTGTTGCAGCACAGCCAAAACACAATACAAATGCTGTCGGTATAGTACAGTTCAAGAACTACAGTACAGGTCAGCCTACACTATAAATCATGAACTGCACTATACATTTAAACAATACAATAGTTAATAAGGCTATGGGTGTGGAGTGTAAGAGGGTGACGGAATCACAAGCCCAAAGCTTTATTGAAAGACAGACACATATAAAGGGAGGATTAATAAATACAAAGATACCCTTTACTATAGAATGTAGTCCAATCCGGTCTTTCAACTCTTCCACAACTGAAAAACGGATAGTGTTCCCAAGCCTTCCATCCTGGAATATCTTCAGTCTCTCGCCAATGAAGAAAACAATCCCTCCAGCAGACTCTTCAACCACAATACAATATCACAGCCAAAAGAGCGAGAAGCAACTACACTTGCGTTTAAACAAAATGGCTAAAACTTAGTGGAGGAAAGTGCAGTGCACCAAAACATAAGCTGACACAATCATGGAGAATGCGCCAGCATATATGCTCTTCTGTGTATATTTTCCAAACCTGCTCTTGTCCCCTCCAGTTGCTCCATGTAGATTTGACGTCTGGCAAGGTGCATAACTCACTGACAAGCAGGCACACTCCTGCATGAGTTTTCTCTCTCACTAGCTGGATGATACACATTCATTTGCATGTGCTCCACCTCCGACACACCGCCCACCCAACCACCCAGTCACCAGAGCCACCCACAAGCCAACTGGCTCCGTGATTTAATTTGCACAGTACAGTCATCCAGGCAGCATGTCCTTCTCAATGGAATAATCTCTGGTTCCATGGAATCTTCCGCATTGGAATGCTGCGGAACAAAAAGGATTTAAACATTCAGCTTGCTAGCATTCAATGTACCTGCGGTTTGGTTCTAGCACATGGGTCTTCATCCTGTGGCCCTCCAGCTGCTGTGAAACTACACATCCCAGCATGCCCTGCCACAGTTTTGCTATTAAGGTATGCTAAAACTGAGGCAGGGCATGCTGGGATATGTAGTTCCACAGCAGCTGGAGGGTCGCAGGTTGAAGACCCATGTTCTAGCATGCCTGTTCTATGATGCATGTTCCGTGATGTCACAATCAGCTTGGAATGGGGTGTCTAGCATGCATTTGCTGACAGCCACTTGAGGCAGACACACATCAGGAGATGCAGCATATCGGAGGTCTTCGATGCCTTTCCAGCAAATGCACACCACCAGCTGCTGGTCTGGACACAAAACAATGCCCACAATTGAAGGCTCAAAATGCCCAACTACAGGATTAATGTAAGTAGTGAATTTAGGAATGAGTTTAGAAGTAGGAAATTAAGTTAGTTCACAAGTACATTCAAATTCAGATCTAAAGACTAGGTAGGCCTCACGTCCTGGCAGCACCCAGCATTTAAAAATGCCTTGATTATAGGTAGGGAATTAAATGTAGATAAGAAGTAGACACAAAAGAAGACTCCACAGAGCAATTATCAGGTGTCTTTATCAATTTTTGCATTTAAAAAATCAAGCAATTAGGGAACACAATGTTGCGACAATGTAACCCTATTTGCAAAATAGTACTAAATAAGTTTGTCGATGTAAGACATTTGCAAAGGCGCAAACAAAACACGCTGGAAAATGCAACTGAATCTGTTTTTGGAGGTTAGAATAGATGCAGGATCAAGTAGCTCAATGGGTAGGGTGTTTGATTAGAATTTAACAGGTTATAGGTTTGAATCCTGGGTATGATAGTTTGAGGTGTTATTTAATAAAGTATGTTTATATATTAGTCACACATGGCTTACTTGTACAAATGGCATGTCACCAGTTAGTGCTGACTGCTGATATGCCATTTACACAAACATGCCATGTGTGACTGTATATGCATTTAAGGAGGGCACCCCTGCAATACCACAAACCATTGAGTGTCAAGTATACTAGATATATCTTCATATCTCATGTGCTTTCTCTGAGACCAATCTTGTTATGCCCCTTCCCCACAAGGCATGCGCCTTTTGTCCATATTGCAAAAATGGGGGGGAGGGCATATAATTCTCTGTCACAGGGCACCAAAAAGTCTAGTTATGGCTCTGGTATGCATTATGTAATCTGGCAGACCATCTCTCCAACACTGGCTGGTTGGAATAGAAATCCGGTTATCTATGTGAGCAAATGACCATCAACGATTTACTCTCAAACACTAAAAAATGGACAAAAATGGTCCCCTAAACAAATTGGTTAAATTTTGGGTTTAACCAATTTGTGTAATGACCATTTTTGACCACTTTTCTAGTGTTTGGGAGCAAATGGTTAATTGACATTTGCTCCTATACATTACCAGATTTTCATTCCATCCATCCAGACTGGATAGATAGCCTGACAGATAATTGTGTAGTGTACGCCCAGGATAACTGTTAGTCATGCTTTATTTTATGGCGGCACATAAATGGGTGGACAGATCCAGGGCAAGCACTGCCCACTCATGCATAGTTGTCAACTGATGTGAAGTTCCAGGGGGCAATCTCAGTTATAAAGAGAAGTATCTGGAAATTGTCCCTAGTTAAAAAAAAATAAATTTGATCAACTCCATTTATTTAGTATGATATCCCAGGTGATAGGATGCCGGCAGTCAGAACAACATACTTTATTAAATAACACATCTCAAACTACCATACCCAGGATTCAAACCTATAACCTGTTGAATTCTAATCAAACACCCTACCTATTGAGCTATTTGATCCTGCATAAAAATTGTGAACATTATATGAAGCTATTGGTACTTTGCAAAAAAAAAGAATCAGCATTACAACGCAGCAGATCCATGCAGTTTGCAGCCACACACTACATGTATCTGCTCAGCCACAATGCTGATTATTTCTTCACAAAGTACAAGGTGAGCTCCAAACAGAATTCTCTAGCTTAGAATTATACCTTTCTTTGCCAAACCTAGAAGTCGGGCCCCCCACCCTGGGATCCCCCAGAGGGAGGCCTGCACCGTCATGCGGCAGGCTTGTCCGTTTTGGAAGCAGGCTGATGGGCAGCCCAGGATTGCTTCAGTCTGGGCTTGGCAGGTCTGGAAACATGAGCTTGCTTTGGGTATGCCTGACCTTGGGTACGCTTTACCTGGAGGATGAAAGGGCCAAGAAAAGTACTTTTAGCCTTCTGCGTGGTAGGAGTCATACTAGGTAGGCAAGCTGTTTTAGCAGTAGCCAGATCAGCTACAATCTTATTGAGGTCTTCTCCAAAAGGAGATTCAACTGAGGCAGCACAAGGGAACTCTCATCTGGGGACAACAACTGCAGGGAGAACACATATTTTCAGATGAACATGGTAGGGCAGAAGGCTGCCTAATACTGAAGCACCCCCAAACAACAAATCAAATGCAACTTACTTGACAGAGATGTGCCTGAGCAACGGCCCTCCCCAGCCCTATCCCAAATCATACTTATTTTGCATAGGAGATACCATGGTCATGAAGATTGTTCTCCCAGGGTTAGGTTCATTCATTGCATTCTGGGTATGCTGACCCCTGTGATTTCCCCAAATGTGGGAAACTCGACTGCATTATTTGTGGTAGTGGGGGACTGTGTTTGTGCTTTCCTCTGGTCAGCTCTGGTAAAAGTCAGATTTCTTTGTCTCAGATCTTCCTCTAGCCTTTGTCTTCTTTCGAGAGTTCCCTTGTGCTGCCTCAGTTGGATCTCCTTCACTTGACAGGGGGGTGCCCGAGCAGCGACCCTCCCCAGCTCTAGCCCAACTCCTACTTACCTGCCAGGTGAGATACTATGATCATGAAGTTGCTTCTCCCAGGGCAAGGCTCACCCATTGCACTCTGGGTGTGCTGCCCCTGCGATTTCCCCAAATGTGGGAAACTTGACTGCATAATTTGAGTTTTCCCTGGTCGGCTCTCATGTAATTCAGATCTCTTTGTCTCAGGTCTCTCTCCAGCCTAGTTTGCTGTCTGGTTCCACTTCTTTTTTCTTGAGCCCCTCCCTTCTATACCCTTGTGCACTATCCTGACTTCTCCTCCCGTCTGCTTACTTTGTGCCTCCCAATGCACAATGCAAACTACGGGTAGTGCTGCAGGGCCCACACCCTTTTACTTGCTTTACAGAGCAGCTCTGGAGCTGTTACAGTGCCCAGCTGCTGCAAGAAATCAGCTTGAATGCTTCAGGGGCTGGGGAATGGCCAACATGAGCCCCACACCGAAGGAGGGTGGGGGTGCTTAATGTGAACTAGGGGTCATCCAAGCACCACAAAAGGCCTCCATGCCCTGCACGCTCCTTTTCTCTTTTCATATGCAGACGAGGGTTGAAGCCAACTTTGACCCACTGCTTGGATGACATCACCATATTCAAATCCATCTGCTGCAGGCCATCCCCCAGGAATGCTTGCACTAGTTGTTGCATTTGGTTTGTTGTTTGGGGGTGCTTCAGTATTAGGCAGCCTTCTGCCACCCCATGTTCATCTGAAAATATGTGTTCTCCCTGCAGTTGTTGTCCCCAGATGAGAGTTCCCTTGTGCTGCCTCAGTTGAATCTCCTTTACTTGACAGAGATGTGCCTGAGCAACGGCCCTCCCCAGCCCTATCCCAAATCATACTTATTTTGCATAGGAGATACTATTGTCATGAAGATTGTTCTCCCAGGGTGAGGTTCATTCATTGCATTCTGGGTATGCTGACCCCTGTGATTTCCCCAAATGTGGGAAACTCGACTGCATTATTTGTGGTAGTGGTGGACTGTGTTTGTGCTTTCCTCTAGTCAGCTCTGGTAAAAGTCAGATTTCTTTGTCTCAGATCTTCCTCTAGCCTTGTTCTTCTTTTGAGAGTTCCCTTGTGCTGCCTCAGTTGGATCTCCTTCACTTGAAAGGTAGTGCCCGAGCAGCGACCCTCCCCAGCTCTAGCCCAACTCCTACTAACCTGCCAGGTGAGATACTATGATCATGAAGGTGCTTCTCCCAGGGCAAGGCTCACCCATTGCACTCTGGGTGTGCTGCCCCTTGCGATTTCCCCAAATGTGGGAAACTTGACTGCATAATTTGTGTTTCCCCTGGACGGCTCTCGTATAATTCCGATCTCT
The DNA here is from genome assembly GCF_028390025.1 of Pseudophryne corroboree. Classification (NCBI taxonomy): domain Eukaryota; kingdom Metazoa; phylum Chordata; class Amphibia; order Anura; family Myobatrachidae; genus Pseudophryne; species Pseudophryne corroboree. Next base: position 320,130 of record NW_026970083.1, on the reverse strand, counting down.
TTGTCTCAGGTCTCTCTCCAGCCTAGTATGCTGTCTGTTTCCACTTCTCTTTTCTTGAGCCCATCCCTTCTATAACCTTGTGCACTATCCTGACTTCTCCTCCCGTCTGCTTACTTTGTGCCTTCCAATGCACAATGCAAACTACAGGTAGTGCTGCAGGGCCCACACCCTTTTACTTGCCTTACAGAGCAGCTCTGGAGCTGTTACAGTACCCAGCTGCTGCAAGAAATCAGCTTGAATGCTTTAGGGGCTGGGGCATGGCCAACATGAGCCCCACACCGAAGGAGGGTGGGGGTGTTTAATGCGAACTAGGGGTCATCCAAGCGTCGCAAAAGGCCGCCATGCCCTGCATATCCCTTTTCTCTTTTCATAAGCAGACGAGGGATGAAGCCAACTTTGACCCACTGCTTGGATGACATCACTTGCTGCCTTTCCAATGAAGCAAGTTTAATTTAGTAATAGGTGAAAAACCATCCCTACAAAGGTGTTAATCAGATACTTGGCTTTGTGGACACTTTTCAGAGAACAAATTTGTTAGCATAAAAATAAAGCCAGAAAATGAAGAGCTGTTTAATCACTCAATTGGATTTTTCTGCAAGCGTATTTCTTTTTCTCTGCAACCCACTGCTAAGTTGTGCTTCCTAGCTGTTCTTTTATAAAATCACTTAATCAAATCTAACTCTGATTACATCAGAGAAGGCCAGGTACCCTACACCATAAGAGGGGGTTTGAAATTTTGACTTGTCTACTTAAAGATCACCAAAATCTGATAACAAGGTAAATTACGTCCCTGGGTAGGATTGAACCACCAACCTTTTGGTTAATAACCGAACACGCTAACTGATTGCGCCACAGAGACACATTGCAAAAGTATATACTGACAAAGGCTAATAAGCATTCATCTAGAACGTTTCCTAGAAAAACTTTAAAAAGTCAATAATCTGGAGAGTTTTTGTAAGATGTTTCTTCCATCAACCAATGAAGAAACACATTGGTACTTTCCCATGATGAGTGAGTGCTTCAGGATCTCTTGCACTTACATGTGCAGCAGAGTACTGCAATGGAAGCATGCTGGGCCCATAACCCAGAGGTAGGCAGATTGAAACTATCCTCTGCTATATGCATTTTTTTTTGTTAATTAAAGTAATCCAAAACTGGGATTGATATTTTTGCTCTTTTATTTTTACTTAAAGTACAATAACTTTTATTATTTTAATTTGTTTTAATAGTATATTGACAGTATTGTTTTCTTTCAAAAATCCACTTAATTTTCTTTACCCTATTATTCAAATGGTAATTGACAAAAACAAACTACATTGTCACCAGAAGAGCAATACAAAATGTACAAGTGATATATTAAAATCATCTTTCCAGCTTGAATTTCAATGATGCATTGGGGCAACGATTTTGTGAGAAACCTCTTCACCCTTAAATAAAGATTTTCTTAATTCCTTACCTGTGTGCTAATTAGATATCACCTTGTTTTCACATTAAACAGACTTCCACATGAGAAAGCAGCAAGGATGCAGTGGCGTTAATGTTTCCTGGTGTCAACCTGTATTATTTCAGTAGATATTGAAATGAGGATGCATATTGCTGCCTTTCCAATGAAGCATGTTTAATTTAGTAATAGGTGAAAAACCATCCCTACAAAGGTGTTAATCAGATACTTGGCTTTGTGGACTCTTTTCAGAGAACAAATTTGTTAGCATAAAAATAAAGCCAGAAAATGAAGAGCTGTTTAATCACTCAATTGGATTTTTCTGCCAGCATATTTCTTTTTCTCTGCAACCCACTGCTAAATTGTGCTTCCTAGCTGTTTTTTTTTCATAAAATCACTTAATCAAATCTAACTGATTACATCAGAGTAGGCCAGGTACCCTACACCATAAGAGAGGGTTTGAAATTTTGACTTGTCTACTTAAATATCACCAAAATCTGATCACAAGGTAATTACGTCCCTGGGTGGGATTGAACCACCAACTTTTTGGTTAATAGCCGTACACACTAACTGATTGCGCTACAGCGACACTTTGTGAAAGTACATACTGACAAAGGCTAATAAGCATTCATCTAGAACGTTTCCTAGAAAAACTTTAAATAGTCAATAATCTGGAGAGTTTTTGTAAGATGTTTCTTCCATCAACCAATGAAGAAACACATTGGTACTTTCCCATGATGAGTGAGTGCTTCAGGATCTCTTGCACTTACATGTGCAGCAGAGTACTGTAATGGAAGCATGCTGGGTCCATAACCCAGAGGTAGGCAGATTGAAATTATCCTCTGCTATATGCATTTTTTTTGTTAATTAAAGTAATCCAAAACTGGGATTGATATTTTTGCTCTTTTTATTTTACTTAAAGTACAATAACTTTTACCTTTTTAATTTGTTTTAATAGTATATAGACAGTATTGTTTTCTTTCAAAAATCCACTTAATTTTCTTTACCCGATTATTAAAATGGTAATTGACAAAAACAAACTACATTGTCACCAGAAGAGCAATACAAAATGTACAAGTGATATATTAAAATCATCTTTCCAGCTTGAATTTCAATGATGCATTGGGGCAACGATTTTGTGAGAAACATCTTACCCTTAAATAAAGATTTTCTTAATTCCTTACCTGTGTGCTAATTAGATATCACCTTGTTTTCACATTAAACAGACTTCCACATGAGAAAGCAGCAAGGATGCAGTGGCGTTAATGTTTCCTGGTGTCAACCTGTATTATTTCAGTAGATATTGAAATGAGGATGCATCTTGCTGCCTTTCCAATGAAGCAAGTTTAATTTAGTAATAGGTGAAAAACCATCCCTACAAAGATGTTAATCCGATACTTGGCTTTGTGGACACTTTTCAGAGAACAAATTAGTTAGCATAAAAATAAAGCCAGAAAATGAAGAGCTGTTTAATCACTCAATTGGATTTTTCTGCCAGCATATTTCATTTTCTCTGCAAACCACTGCTAAATTGTGCTTCCTAGCTGTTTTTTGATAAAATCACTTAATCAAATCTAACTCTGATTACATCAGAGTAGGCCAGGTACCCTACACCATAAGAGGGGGTTTGAAATTTTGACTTGTCTACTTAAAGATCACCAAAATCTGATGACAAGGTCAATAACATCCCTGGGTGGGATTGAACCACCAACCCTTTGGTTAATAACCAAACACACTAACCGATTACACCACAGAGACACTTTGCAAAAGTACATACTGACAAAGGCTAATAAGCATTCATCTAGAACGTTTCCTAGAAAACTTTAAAAAGTCAATAATCTGGAGAGTTTTTGTAAGATGTTTCTTCCATCAACCAATGAAGAAACGCATTGGTACTTTCCCATGATGAGTGAGTGCTTCAGGATCTCTTGCACTTACATGTGCAGCAGAGTACTGCAATGGAAGCATGCTGGGCCCCTTAACCCAGAGGTAGGCAGATTGAAACTATCCTCTGCTATATGCATTTTTTTTTTGTTAATTAAAGTAATCCAAAACTGGGATTGATATTTTTGCTCTTTTATTTTTACTTAAAGTACAATAACTTTTACCATTTTAATTTGTTTTAATAGTATATTGACAGTATTGTTTTCTTTCAAAAATCCACTTAATTTTCTTTACCCTATTATTAAAATGGTAATTGACAAAAACAAACTACATTGTCACCAGAAGAGCAATACAAAATGTACAAGTGATATATTAAAATCATCTTTCCAGCTTGAATTTCAATGATGCATTGGGGCAACGATTTTGTGAGAAACATCTTACCCTTAAATAAAGATTTTCTTAATTCCTTACCTGTGTGCTAATTAGATATCACCTTGTTTTCACATTAAACAGACTTCCACATGAGAAAGCAGCAAGGATGCAGTGGCGTTAATGTTTCCTGGTGTCAACCTGTATTATTTCAGTAGATATTGAAATGAGGATGCATCTTGCTGCCTTTCCAATGAAGCAAGTTTAATTTAGTAATAGGTGAAAAACCATCCCTACAAAGATGTTAATCAGATACTTGGCTTTGTGGACACTTTTCAGAGAACAAATTTGTTAGCATATAAATAAAGCCAGAAAATGAAGAGCTGTTTAATCACTCATTTGGATTTTTTTGCCAGCATATTTCTTTTTCTCTGCAAACCACTGCTAAATTGTGCTTCCTAGCTGTTTTTATAAAATCACTGAATCAAATCTAACTCTGATTACATCAGAGAAGGCCAGGTACCCTACACCATAACAGGGGTTTTTGAAATTTTGACTTGTCTACTTAAAGATCACCAAAATCTGATAACAAGGTCAATTACATCCCTGGGTGGGATTGAACCACCAACCTTTTGGTTAATAGCCTTACACAGTAACTGATTGCGCCACAGCAACACTTTGCAAAAGTCCTTACTGACAAAGGCTAATAAGCATTCATCTAGAACGATTCCTAGAAACATTTTAAAAAGTCAATAATGTGGAGAGTTTTTGTAAGATGTTTCTTCCATCAACCAATGAAGAAACATATTGGTACTTTCCCATGATGAGTGAGTGCTTCAGGATCTCTTGCACTTACATGTGCAGCAGAGTACTGTAATGGAAGCATGCTGGGTCCATAACCCAGAGGTAGGCAGATTGAAACTATCCTCTGCTATATGCATTTTTTTTTGTTAATTAAAGTAATCCAAAACTGGGATTGATATTTTTGCTCTTTTATTTTTACTTAAAGTACAATAACTTTTACCATTTTAATTTGTTTTAATAGTATATTGACAGTATTGTTTTCTTTCAAAAATCCAATTAATTTTCTTTACCCGATTATTAAAATGGTAATTGACAAAAACAAACTACATTGTCACCAGAAGAGCAATACAAAATGTACAAATGATATATTAAAATCATCTTTCCAGCTTGAATTTCAATGATGCATTGGGGCAACGATTTTGTGAGAAACATCTTCACCCTTAAATAAAGATTTTCTTAATTCCTTACCTGTGTGCTAATTAGATATCACCTTGTTTTCACATTAAACAGACTTCCACATGAGAAAGCAGCAAGGATGCAGTGGCGTTAATGTTTCCTGGTGTCAACCTGTATTATTTCAGTAGATATTGAAATGAGGATGCATCTTGCTGCCTTTCCAATGAAGCAAGTTTAATTTAGTAATAGGTGAAAACCCATCCCTACAAAGATGTTAATCAGATACTTGGCTTTGTGGACACTTTTCAGAGAACAAATTTGTTAGCATAAAAATAAAGCCAGAAAATGAAGAGCTATTTAATCACTCAATTGGATTTTTTTGCCAGCATATTTCTTTTTCTCTGCAACCCACTGCTAAATTGTGCTTCCTAGCTGTTTTTATAAAATCACTGAATCAAATCTAACTCTGATTACATCAGAGAAGGCCAGGTACCCTACACCATAACAGGGGTTTTCGAAATTTTGACTTGTCTACATAAAGATCACCAAAATCGGATAACAAGGTCAATTACATCCCTGGGTGGGATTGAACCACCAACCTTTTGGTTAATAGCCTTACACAGTAACTGATTGCGCCACAGCAACACTTTGCAAAAGTCCATACTGACAAAGGCTAATAAGCATTCATCTAGAACGATTCCTAGAAACATTTTAAAAAGTCAATAATGTGGAGAGTTTTTGTAAGATGTTTCTTCCATCAACCAATGAAGAAACACATTGGTACTTTCCCATGATGAGTGAGTGCTTCAGGATCTCTTGCACTTACATGTGCAGCAGAGGACTGTAATGGAAGCATGCTGGGTCCATAACCCAGAGGTAGGCAGATTGAAACTATCCTCTGCTATATGCATTTTTTTTTTGTTAATTAAAGTAATCCAAAACTGGTATTGATATTTTTGCTCTTTTATTTTTACTTAAAGTACAATAACTTTTACCATTTTAATTTGTTTTAATAGTATATTGACAGTATTGTTTTCTTTCAAAAATCCACTTAATTTTCTTTACCCGATTATTAAAATGGTAATTGACAAAAACAAACTACATTGTCACCAGAAGAGCAATACAAAATGTACAAGTGATATATTAAAATCATCTTTCCAGCTTGAATTTCAATGATGCATTGGGGCAACGATTTTGTGAGAAACATCTTACCCTTAAATAAAGATTTTCTTAATTCTTTACCTGTGTGCTAATTAGATATCACCTTGTTTTCACATTAAACAGACTTCCACATGAGAAAGCAGCAAGGATGCAGTGGCGTTAATGTTTCCTGGTGTCAACCTGTATTATTTCAGTAGATATTGAAATGAGGATGCATCTTGCTGCCTTTCCAATGAAGCAAGTTTAATTTAGTAATAGGTGAAAAACCATCCCTACAAAGATGTTAATCAGATACTTGGCTTTGTGGACACTTTTCAGAGAACAAATTTGTTAGCATAAAAATAAAGCCAGAAAATGAAGAGCTGTTTAATCACTCAATTGGATTTTTTTGCCAGCATATTTCTTTTTCTCTGCAAACCACTGCTAAATTGTGCTTCCTAGCTGTTTTTATAAAATCACTGAATCAAATCTAACTCTGATTACATCAGAGAAGGCCAGGTACCCTACACCATAACAGGGGTTTTTGAAATTTTGACTTGTCTACTTAAAGATCACCAAAATCTGATAACAAGGTCAATTACATCCCTGGGTGGGATTGAACCACCAACCTTTTGGTTAATAGCCGTACACACTAACTGATTGCGCCACAGCGACACTTTGCAAAAGTACATACTGACAAAGGCTAATAAGCATTCATCTAGAACGTTTCCTAGAAAAACTTTAAATAGTCAATAATCTGGAGAGTTTTTGTAAGATGTTTCTTCCATCAACCAATGAAGAAACACATTGGTACTTTCCCATGATGAGTGAGTGCTTCAGGATCTCTTGCACTTACATGTGCAGCAGAGTACTGTAATGGAAGCATGCTGGGTCCATAACCCAGAGGTAGGCAGATTGAAACTATCCTCTGCTATATGCATTTTTTTTGTTAATTAAAGTAATCCAAAACTGGGATTGATATTTTTGCTCTTTTATTTTTACTTAAAGTACAATAACTTTTACCATTTTAATTTGTTTTAATAGTATATTGACAGTATTGTTTTCTTTCAAAAATCCAATTAATTTTCTTTACCCGATTATTAAAATGGTAATTGACAAAAACAAACTACATTGTCACCAGAAGAGCAATACAAAATGTACAAATGATATATTAAAATCATCTTTCCAGCTTGAATTTCAATGATGCATTGGGGCAACGATTTTGTGAGAAACATCTTCACCCTTAAATAAAGATTTTCTTAATTCCTTACCTGTGTGCTAATTAGATATCACCTTGTTTTCACATTAAACAGACTTCCACATGAGAAAGCAGCAAGGATGCAGTGGCGTTAATGTTTCCTGGTGTCAACCTGTATTATTTCAGTAGATATTGAAATGAGGATGCATCTTGCTGCCTTTCCAATGAAGCAAGTTTAATTTAGTAATAGGTGAAAAACCATCCCTACAAAGATGTTAATCAGATACTTGGCTTTGTGGACACTTTTCAGAGAACAAATTTGTTAGCATAAAAATAAAGCCAGAAAATGAAGAGCTGTTTAATCACTCAATTGGATTTTTTTGCCAGCATATTTCTTTTTCTCTGCAACCCACTGCTAAATTGTGCTTCCTAGCTGTTTTTATAAAATCACTGAATCAAATCTAACTCTGATTACATCAGAGAAGGCCAGGTACCCTACACCATAACAGGGGTTTTCGAAATTTTGACTTGTCTACATAAAGATCACCAAAATCTGATAACAAGGTCAATTACATCCCTGGGTGGGATTGAACCACCAACCTTTTGGTTAATAGCCTTACACAGTAACTGATTGCGCCACAGCAACACTTTGCAAAAGTCCATACTGACAAAGGCTAATAAGCATTCATCTAGAACGATTCCTAGAAACATTTTAAAAAGTCAATAATGTGGAGAGTTTTTGTAAGATGTTTCTTCCATCAACCAATGAAGAAACACATTGGTACTTTCCCATGATGAGTGAGTGCTTCAGGATCTCTTGCACTTACATGTGCAGCAGAGGACTGTAATGGAAGCATGCTGGGTCCATAACCCAGAGGTAGGCAGATTGAAACTATCCTCTGCTATATGCATTTTTTTTTGTTAATTAAAGTAATCCAAAACTGGTATTGATATTTTTGCTCTTTTATTTTTACTTAAAGTACAATAACTTTTACCATTTTAATTTGTTTTAATAGTATATTGACAGTATTGTTTTCTTTCAAAAATCCACTTAATTTTCTTTACCCGATTATTAAAATGGTAATTGACAAAAACAAACTACATTGTCATCAGAAGAGCAATACAAAATGTACAAGTGATATATTAAAATCATCTTTCCAGCTTGAATTTCAATGATGCATTGGGGCAACGATTTTGTGAGAAACATCTTACCCTTAAATAAAGATTTTCTTAATTCCTTACCTGTGTGCTAATTAGATATCACCTTGTTTTCACATTAAACAGACTTCCACATGAGAAAGCAGCAAGGATGCAGTGGCGTTAATGTTTCCTGGTGTCAACCTGTATTATTTCAGTAGATATTGAAATGAGGATGCATCTTGCTGCCTTTCCAATGAAGCAAGTTTAATTTAGTAATAGGTGAAAAACCATCCCTACAAAGATGTTAATCCGATACTTGGCTTTGTGGACACTTTTTAGAGAACAAATTAGTTAGCATAAAAATAAAGCCAGAAAATGAAGAGCTGTTTAATCACTCAATTGGATTTTTCTGCCAGCATATTTCATTTTCTCTGCAAACCACTGCTAAATTGTGCTTCCTAGCTGTTTTTTGATAAAATCACTTAATCAAATCTAACTCTGATTACATCAGAGTAGGCCAGGTACCCTACACCATAAGAGGGGGTTTGAAATTTTGACTTGTCTACTTAAAGATCACCAAAATCTGATGACAAGGTCAATAACATCCCTGGGTGGGATTGAACCACCAACCCTTTGGTTAATAACCAAACACACTAACCGATTGCACCACAGAGACACTTTGCAAAAGTACATACTGACAAAGGCTAATAAGCATTCATCTAGAACGTTTCCTAGAAAACTTTAAAAAGTCAATAATCTGGAGAGTTTTTGTAAGATGTTTCTTCCATCAACCAATGAAGAAACGCATTGGTACTTTCCCATGATGAGTGAGTGCTTCAGGATCTCTTGCACTTACATGTGCAGCAGAGTACTGCAATGGAAGCATGCTGGGCCCCTTAACCCAGAGGTAGGCAGATTGAAACTATCCTCTGCTATATGCATTTTTTTTTGTTAATTAAAGTAATCCAAAACTGGGATTGATATTTTTGCTCTTTTATTTTTACTTAAAGTACAATAACTTTTACCATTTTAATTTGTTTTAATAGTATATTGACAGTATTGTTTTCTTTCAAAAATCCACTTAATTTTCTTTACCCTATTATTAAAATGGTAATTGACAAAAACAAACTACATTGTCACCAGAAGAGCAATACAAAATGTACAAGTGATATATTAAAATCATCTTTCCAGCTTGAATTTCAATGATGCATTGGGGCAACGATTTTGTGAGAAACATCTTCACCCTTAAATAAAGATTTTCTTAATTCCTTACCTGTGTGCTAATTAGATATCACCTTGTTTTCACATTAAACAGACTTCCACATGAGAAAGCAGCAAGGATGCAGTGGCGTTAATGTTTCCTGGTGTCAACCTGTATTATTTCAGTAGATATTGAAATGAGGATGCATCTTGCTGCCTTTCCAATGAAGCAAGTTTAATTTAGTAATAGGTGAAAAACCATCCCTACAAAGATGTTAATCAGATACTTGGCTTTGTGGACACTTTTCAGAGAACAAATTTGTTAGCATAAAAATAAAGCCAGAAAATGAAGAGCTGTTTAATCACTCAATTGGATTTTTTTGCCAGCATATTTCTTTTTCTCTGCAAACCACTGCTAAATTGTGCTTCCTAGCTGTTTTTATAAAATCACTGAATCAAATCTAACTCTGATTACATCAGAGAAGGCCAGGTACCCAACACCATAACAGGGGTTTTTGAAATTTTGACTTGTCTACTTAAAGATCACCAAAATCTGATAACAAGGTCAATTACATCCCTGGGTGGGATTGAACCACCAACCTTTTGGTTAATAGCCGTACACACTAACTGATTGCGCCACAGCGACACTTTGCAAAAGTACATACTGACAAAGGCTAATAAGCATTCATCTAGAACGTTTCCTAGAAAAACTTTAAGTAGTCAATAATCTGGAGAGTTTTTGTAAGATGTTTCTTCCATCAACCAATGAAGAAACACATTGGTACTTTCCCATGATGAGTGAGTACTTCAGGATCTCTTGCAATTACATGTGCAGCAGAGTACTGTAATGGAAGCATGCTGGGTCCATAGCCCAGAGGTAGGCAGATTGAAACTATCCTCTGCTATATGCGTTTTTTTTTGTTAATTAAAGTAATCCAAAACTGGGATTGATATTTTTGCTCTTTTATTTTTACTTAAAGTACAATAACTTTTACCATTTTCATTTGTTTTAATAGTATATTGACAGTATTGTTTTCTTTCAAAAATCCACTTAATTTTCTTTACCCGATTATTAAAATGGTAATTGACAAAAACAAACTACATTGTCACCAGAAGAGCAATACAAAATGTACAAGTGATATATTAAAATAATCTTTCCAGCTTGAATTTCAATGATGCATTGGGGCAACGATTTTGTGAGAAACATCTTCACCCTTAAATAAAGATTTTCTTAATTCCTTACCTGTGTGCTAATTAGATATCACCTTGTTTTCACATTAAACAGACTTCCACATGAGAAAGCAGCAAGGATGCAGTGGCGTTAATGTTTCCTGGTGTCAACCTGTATTATTTCAGTAGATATTGAAATGAGGATGCATCTTGCAGCCTTTCCAATGAAGCAAGTTTAATTTAGTAATAGGTGAAAAACCATCCCTACAAAGGTGTTAATCAGAAACTTGGCTTTGTGGACACTTTTCAGAGAACAAATTTGTTAGCATAAAAATAAAGCCAGAAAATGAAGAGCTGTTTAATCACTCAATTGGATTTTTTTGCCAGCATATTTCTTTTTCTCTGCAACCCACTGCTAAATTGTGCTTCCAAGCTGTTTTTATAAAATCACTGAATCAAATCTAACTCTGATTACATCAGAGAAGGCCAGGTACCCTACACCATAAGAGGGGGTTTGAAATTTTGACTTGTCTACATAAAGATCACCAAAATCTGATAACAAGGTCAATTACGTCCCTGGGTGGGATTGAACCACCAACCTTTTGGTTATTAGCCTTACACAGTAACTGATTGCGCCACAGCAACACTTTGCAAAAGTCCATACTGACAAAGGCTAATAAGCATTCATCTAGAACGATTCCTAGAAACATTTTAAAAAGTCAATAATGTGGAGAGTTTTTGTAAGATGTTTCTTCCATCAACCAATGAAGAAACACATTGGTACTTTCCCATGATGAGTGAGTGCTTCAGGATCTCTTGCACTTACATGTGCAGCAGAGTACTGTAATGGAAGCATGCTGGGTCCATAACCCAGAGGTAGGCAGATTGAAACTATCCTCTGCTATATGCATTTTTTTTGTTAATTAAAGTAATCCAAAACTGGGATTGATATTTTTGCTCTTTTATTTTTACTTAAAGTACAATAACTTTTACCATTTTAATTTGTTTTAATAGTATATTGACAGTATTGTTTTCTTTCAAAAATCCAATTAATTTTCTTTACCCGATTATTAAAATGGTAATTGACAAAAACAAACTACATTGTCACCAGAAGAGCAATACAAAATGTACAAATGATATATTAAAATCATCTTTCCAGCTTGAATTTCAATGATGCATTGGGGCAACGATTTTGTGAGAAACATCTTCACCCTTAAATAAAGATTTTCTTAATTCCTTACCTGTGTGCTAATTAGATATCACCTTGTTTTCACATTAAACAGACTTCCACATGAGAAAGCAGCAAGGATGCAGTGGCGTTAATGTTTCCTGGTGTCAACCTGTATTATTTCAGTAGATATTGAAATGAGGATGCACCTTGCTGCCTTTCCAATGAAGCAAGTTTAATTTAGTAATAGGTGAAAAACCATCCCTACAAAGATGTTAATCAGATACTTGGCTTTGTGGACACTTTTCAGAGAACAAATTTGTTAGCATAAAAATAAAGCCAGAAAATGAAGAGCTATTTAATCACTCAATTGGATTTTTTTGCCAGCATATTTCTTTTTCTCTGCAACCCACTGCTAAATTGTGCTTCCTAGCTGTTTTTATAAAATCACTGAATCAAATCTAACTCTGATTACATCAGAGAAGGCCAGGTACCCTACACCATAACAGGGGTTTTCGAAATTTTGACTTGTCTACATAAAGATCACCAAAATCTGATAACAAGGTCAATTACGTCCCTGGGTGGGATTGAACCACCAACCTTTTGGTTAATAGCCTTACGCAGTAACTGATTGCACCACAGCAACACTTTGCAAAAGTCCATACTGACAAAGGCTAATAAGCATTCATCTAGAACGATTCCTAGAAACATTTTAAAAAGTCAATAATGTGGAGAGTTTTTGTAAGATGTTTCTTCCATCAACCAATGAAGAAACACATTGGTACTTTCCCATGATGAGTGAGTGCTTCAGGATCTCTTGCACTTACATGTGCAGCAGAGTACTGTAATGGAAGCATGCTGGGTCCATAACCCAGAGGTAGGCAGATTGAAACTATCCTCTGCTATATGCATTTTTTTTTTGTTAATTAAAGTAATCCAAAACTGGGATTGATATTTTTGCTCTTTTATTTTTACTTAAAGTACAATAACTTTTACCATTTTAATTTGTTTTAATAGTATATTGACAGTATTGTTTTCTTTCAAAAATCCACTTAATTTTCTTTACCCGATTATTAAAATGGTAATTGACAAAAACAAACTACATTATCACCAGAAGAGCAATATAAAATGTTCAAGTAATATATTAAAATCATCTTTCCAGCTTGGATTTCAATGATGCATTGGGGCAACGATTTTGTGAGAAACATCTTCACCCTTAAATAAAGATTTTCTTAATTCCTTACCTGTGTGCTAATTAGAGATCACCTTGTTTTCACATTAAACAGACTTCCACATGAGAAAACAGCAAAGATGCAGTGGCGTTAATGTTTCATGGTGTCAACCTGTATTATTTCCGTAGATATTGAAATGAGGATACATCTTGCTGCCTTTCCAATGAAGCAAGTTTAATTTAGTAATAGGTGAAAAACCATCCCTACAAAGATGTTAATCAGATACTTGGCTTTGTGGACACTTTTCAGAGAACAAATTTGTTATCATAAAAATAAAGCCAGAAAATGAAGAGCTGTTTAATCACTCAATTGGATTTTTCTGCCAGCATTTTTCTTTTTCTCTGCAACCCACTGCTAAATTGTGCTTCCTAGCTGTTTTTTTTATAAAATCACTTAATTAAATCTAACTCTGATTACATCAGAGAAGGCCAGGTACCCTACACCATAAGAGGGGGTTTGCAATTTTGACTTGTCTACTTAAATATCACCAAAATCTGATCACAAGGTCAATCACTTCCCTGGGTGGGATTGAACCACCAACCTTTTGATTAATAGCTGAACACACTAACCGATTGCGCCACAGAGACACTTTGCAAAAAGTAAATACTGACAAAGACTAATAAGCATTCATCTAGAACGTTTCCTAGAAAAACTTTAAAAAGTCAATAATCTGGAGAGTTTTTGTAAGATGTTTCTTCCAGCAACCAATGAAGAAACACATTGGTACTTTCGCATGATGAGTGAGTGCTTCAGGATCTCTTGCACTTACATGTGCAGCAGAGTACTGTAATGGAAGCATGCTGGGTCCATAACCCAGAGGTAGGCAGATTGAAACTATCCTTTGCTATATGCATTTTTTTTTGTTCATTAAAGTAATCCAAAACTGGGATTGATATTTTAGCTTTTATTTTTACTTAAAGTACAATAACTTTTACCATTTTAATTTGTTTTAATAGTATATTGACAGTATTGTTTTCTTTCAAAAATCCACTTAATTTTCTTTACCCGATTATTAAAATGGTAATTGACAAAAACAAACTACATTGTCACCAGAAGAGCAATACAAAATGTACAAGTGATGTATTAAAATCATCTTTCCAGCTTGAATTTCAATGATGCATTGGGGCAACGATTTTGTGAGAAACATCTTCACCCTTAAATAAAGATTTTCTTAATTCCTTACCTGTGTGCTAATTAGATATCACCTTGTTTTCACATTAAACAGACTTCCACATGAGAAAGCAGCAAGGATGCAGTGGCGTTAATGTTTCCTGGTGTCAACCTGTATTATTTCAGTAGATATTGAAATGAGGATGCATCTTGCTGCCTTTCCAATGAAGCAAGTTTAATTTAGTAATAGGTGAAAAACCATTCCTACAAAGATGTTAATCAGATATTTGGCTTTGTGGACACTTTTCAGAGTACAAATTTGTTAGCATAAAAGTAAAGCCAGAAAATGAAGAGCTGTTTAATCACTCAATTGGATTTTTTTGCCAGCATATTTCTTTTTCTCTGCAAACCACTGCTAAATTGTGCTTCCTAGCTGTTTTTATAAAATCACTGAATCAAATCTAACTCTGATTACATCAGAGAAGGCCAGGTACCCAACACCATAACAGGGGTTTTTGAAATTTTGACTTGTCTACTTAAAGATCACCAAAATCTGATAACAAGGTCAATTACGTCCCTGGGTGGGATTGAACCACCAACCTTTTGGTTAATAGCCGTACACACTAACTGATTGCGCCACAGCGACACTTTGCAAAAGTACATACTGACAAAGGCTGATAAGCATTCATCTAGAACGTTTCCAAGAAAAACTTTAAATAGTCAATAATCTGGAGAGTTTTTGTAAGATGTTTCTTCCATCAACCAATGAAGAAACACATTGGTACTTTCCCATGATGAGTGAGTGCTTCAGGATCTCTTGCAATTACATGTGCAGCAGAGTACTGTAATGGAAGCATGCTGGGTCCATAGCCCAGAGGTAGGCAGATTGAAACTATCCTCTGCTATATGCATTTTTTTTTGTTAATTAAAGTAATCCAAAACTGGGATTGATATTTTTGCTCTTTTATTTTTACTTAAAGTACAATAACTTTTACCATTTTAATTTGTTTTAATAGTATATTGACAGTATTGTTTTCTTTCAAAAATCCACTTAATTTTCTTTACCCGATTATTAAAATGGTAATTGACAAAAATAAACTGATGAGGATACTACTGCAGTCTTTGTTTCGTCTGTACCCGCTGAAAGAGCAGCAAAAGGTGGAGATCTTGATGGAACAGTTGAAAGGGCTTGCACTTAGAGAGGTTACTTCCTGGCCTACTGAAGAGAAGAAGACTGTGGACCAGATCCTCAACAGGCTTGCTACCACATTTGACACAAGGACAGTGTCAGAACTTAAAATGCACTTCTTTGCTCGAAAGCAACAACCAGGAGAGTCACTACGGGGCTATGCCCTCAGCTTGCAGGAAGCACTCAGAGATGTTCAGCAAGCAGACCCTGAGCAAGTGCATGACAAAGAGAAAATGTTATTGGACCAGTTCAATGAAGGTGCAAGGGGCGAATTTGTAAAACTCAGCTGCGACTATTGAGATTGCAGAAGCCTGGAAGCACATTCCTGGATTTTAAAGAGGCTGCGATTAAAGTTCTAGGCTCCAGTCTTACTTCAGGGGCTGTTCCACAAGAGTCTATTCCAGAGATGCCACGGTATCAAGAGAATTCTGATGCCCAGGAGTCAAGTTTTAAAGGAGCTACTTACCCACCTACAGTAAAAGGAGTGACAGTGCCATGTTCAAAGACATGCATATTTGACTCTTCTAGTGAGTTACGAAGTCTGCTGGCTGAACTGACACGTGGTGTGACAGAGATGCGCAGAGACCTGCAGATTCTGAAGAGACAGCAGGCACTGCTTCATGAAGAAATGGAATGGTGCCAGGAGAGGAGACCACTGAACAGTTCCCAATGGGACCTACATAGAAACAGGGAGACACTTTTTTCCAACCACTTTGCCTCCCAAAGGCGACCCATTTTTCAAAGCTGTGAAGGAAGCGGACAAATTAAGAGAGAATTTGAGCAGCCAGATCATTTAAACTCCAAATTCATGTGGTTAACCCGTTATGTTAGCCAAAGCCCGGTGGTTCAAGTTTGCATCAATGGAGTCTCAATGCCCGCTCTCTTAGACACTGGATCACAAGTGACCACAATACAAGCAACACAGTTTGAGCAGCATTGGACTGAGGAACAGATGTTTCCGTCAACTTCCACATTGATAAACCCGATTGCAAGCAATGGGCACTGCATCCCTTGCAAAGGATACTCGGAAGCTGAAATTCAAATCGGACGAACAGTGCTACCACAGCAAGGCTTCATCATCACCACTGCCCAAGATGATGGATTGCCTCCAGTGATAGTGGGCATGAATGTGTTGCGGAACTGCTGTGAGGAGCTCGTAGCAGCACTCCAAGGAGAGTTTCAAACTGACAAGCTCCAGGAGAAACAAGGCCTTCAACCTGGGATAGCCAAACAAAAGGGAAGAATGATAACAGAATTATCTGTAAGAGAGGAACATGAAAAAAATAAGGCTAGCCAAATAATG
Organism: Pseudophryne corroboree; assembly: GCF_028390025.1. Classification (NCBI taxonomy): domain Eukaryota; kingdom Metazoa; phylum Chordata; class Amphibia; order Anura; family Myobatrachidae; genus Pseudophryne; species Pseudophryne corroboree. The sequence continues at coordinate 303,386 of NW_026970083.1, read as the reverse complement.
ATAGAAATGCCCATCTCCAGTGTCCAGATTATCCGAAAGAATGCTTCAATGTTAGGCATGAATAATATAGCATCCAGTTCTAGAAACTGTGAGCAACCTATTCAAGGAACCAGTTTTGACCACCTGCAAGATAAAAGTCAGATGATAAGACACCTCAAAGCCTTACTGAAGATTGGGAAATACCTGACCAAGCGACAAAGGCAAGAATCCTCGCCAGAACTCCTGAAGTTGTTGAGACAGCGAGAAAGGCTGTTTGAAGAGAAAGGACAGTTGGTTCGATGTAGTGTGGATCCTAATACTCATTATAGGATCAGTCAACTTGTAATTCCAAGACAAAGTGCTTGTTATGTGCTTGAAGAATATCACGACAAGTCAGGTCACCCTGGGTGCAAAAGGATGGAAACAAGCATCTGGAAAAAGTTCTTTTGGGTTGAAATGAGGGAAGACATCAAGAGATGGTGCCGAAACTGTCCAACCTGTTCTGTAAGAAGAACCTTGCTGCCTCTTTCTCTCCAGAATCCATTGTCCCAAACCAGCTGTGATACTGAATCCCAAGATGGAATGGAAGAGGCTCATAAAATGTATTTACAGCAGACTAAGGTGGTTTGTCACCGACAAGGAGGCAAGAAGACTAGGGCTTGCAAAACAGAAAACCACCATAGTCAGCTGCAGTTTTGTACAGCATGTCCCAAAGACAGTTTAGAAAGAGTTCAATACTCATCCATGGCAGGGGGGTTGAGGTTTCCTAGACAAACTTTTCAAGACCATATACTGTCCAGATTTCAACCGATTGCTCCAGGAGCATGTGTTAATGTACTATAGCACAAAAGGAATTATACCTATCAGATACTGATGTTAAAAATGTTGATAAATGTTAATGTTTCAGACATAATCTGTGTTCACTAATGAATGTGACTGGATATAGTGAGAAGTTTATATAGGGATAAAACCAAAATGCGTGAGGACACGCATGTTTTGGGGGGGGGGGCACGTGTGATATCCCATAACAACAAGGACATTTTTGACAACAGTGTAGTTGCCTGTGCCATTTTAAATAAAGTTTATTTAAAAGAAAATTGAACAGCAGTTTGAGAAGTCAGTTGGAGCCATGGTGAGGAAAGAGCTGGCGACGCCATTACGCAGAGATGAGCAGCTGAGAGAGGGGAGACAAATAAGCTGAAAATTGCATGAGAGAGTAAGCAGTAGTGCAAAATACAGCAGTGGAAGTGCAGCAATTAACAAGTAAGAACGCCATGACACTCTCAGCCAAGAGAGTGCACAGCAAGTGTCAGAGACAGGAGAGTATAAAGCCTTTATACCAATGCTGACTGGCCTACATCTGAGGGGAAACTGCCTCAGAAACATCTATTGACTGGGTGAGATAAATCCATATTTATACTGAAACCTACTCCACTGCAAAGGACATTATCCTATATTTACTATACCTATGCAGCGATTTACATGGGAAGCAGCTCCAGTTTGTTTTAAACAATCATCTTTACTACACAGAGCTACAATATTTTGTTCACAGCTAAAGGAGACAATAGCTGCATATAACTATGTAACAACATAACCGGGCCCCAACGTGCACATAGAGACTCCCTGCAGTGACACCAATGTTATCTGGGACTTAAATATTGTCTGCATAAGTTGATTTCTATTACTAAGCAACATAGTATTAATCTCAGATTTAGTTATATTACCATTTGTGTAATGACTTAAAGTGTATATGGTGTCTGTGTTTAAGTTGCTTGAATCAAATCTTTCCCTTCCCTACTGTAATCAGTTCCTTTTCTGAGTTATGTGGTAAACCATTTATTCTTTCATACAAAGCCCTGCCTGCCTTTCTTTGTGTCTGGGGAAACCTTGCCTCTCTGCCAGGAATAGAGAAGAGCTGCTGCTGAAGGAGGAATAGTCCATCAAGGTATCCCTGACCTGTTCCACATAGTTTACACACTTGTTATACCGGGGTGTTACATTGTGTGTGACTGACCTTAGGAAGAAACCGGAGCCTCCGCTGCAGTGACCCAGCAACCAGGGCACGGGAGTATACAGTGCCGCTGGGAGTGATGAAGCTGCAGTAAAGATGTCTATTAGACCTAGCCTGCTGCAGCCCTTGTAGATTCTCATAAAAAAAGTTCTTCTTTTCTTGTCAAAATTAATAGCTAAGAATAGGCTGCTTGAGGCAGGCCCCTGTTAAGTGGCCTGCTACTGAAGGCAACAACTACAAACTGAGCTCCCTGTTCATGGAAGCGGGGTTATAGAGGAGAATGCGCTGAGCATCTTGGGAACAGTCAAAAGCTTTGAGCCGGTTGGTGCCTCAGATCAAGATCCTACTCTACACCCCAATGTGAATCCTTGTGGAGTCCAGTGTACCCCACAGAAGAAATTAATGTGTCACACCCATTGGCAGCAACCTTAGAATAGCTGCTGACGGGCACAATTGAGAAAGGAAGGGGGGGGGGGACATTTGAATCCAGCACATAGATGCAATTCAAATATGTAATTTGAACCTTCCTATTTTAAAATATAATGGATGAACCTCACCCTGTGAGAACAATCTTCATGATATAGAGATCTCATATGCAAAATAAGTATGAGTTGGGATAGGGCTGGGGAGGGTGGCTGCTCGGGCAGCCCCTCCCCCGTCAAGTTAAGGAGATTCAACTGAGGAAGCACAAGGGAACTCTCGTCTGGGGACAACAACTGCAGGGAGACCACATCTTTTCAGATGAACATGGGAGGGCGGAAGGCTGCCTAATACTGAAGCACCATCAAATATCAAACCATATGCAATAACTAGTACAAGCATTCCTGGGGGAAGGTCTGCAGGAGACGAATTTGCATACGGTGATGTAATCCAAGCAGTGGGCCAAAGTTGGCTGGAACCCTCATCTGCATATGAAAAGAGAAAAGGGTTATGCAGGGCATGGCGGCCTTTTGCGGCGCTTGGATGACCCCTAGTTCGCATTAAACACCTCCACCCTCCTTCGGTGTGGGGCTCATGTTGACTATGCCCCAGCCCCTGAAGCATTCAAGCTGATTTCTTGCAGCAGCTGGGCACTGTAACAGCTCCAGAGCTGCTCTGTAAGGCAAATAAAAGGGTGTGGGCCCTGCAGCACTACCTGTAGTTCGCATTGTGCGTTGGAAGGCACAAAGTAATCAGACGGGAGAAGTCAGGATAGTGCGCAAGGGCATAGAAGGGAGCGGCTCAAGAAAAGAGAAGTGGAAACAGACAGCAAACTAGGCTGGAGAGAGACCTGAGACAAAGAGATCTGAATTATACGAGAGCCGACCAGGGGAAACACAAATTATGCAGTCAAGTTTCCCACATTTGGGGAAATCGCAGGGGCAGCACAGCCAGAGTGCAATGGGTGAGCCTTGCC